>NC_053493.1:219276898-219576898 GCF_905171775.1 Rana temporaria | reverse complement strand
TCTTAACAGTTCTAGAGGTGTGTCTGCTGCAAAAGGTGGCTACTTTGAAGAACCTAGAATATGAAATATATTTTCAGTTGTTTCACACTTTTTTGTTATGTATAATTCCACATGTGTTAATTCATAGTTTTGATGTCTTCAGTGCGAATCTACAATTTCCATAGTCATGAAAATAAAGAAAACTCCTTGAATGAGAAGGTGTGTCCAAACTTTTGGTCTGTACTGTATATATATATATATATATATATATATATATATATATATATATATATATATATATATATATATATATATATATATTTTTTTATATATATATATATATATATATATATATATATATATATATATATATATATATATATATATATATATATATATAATATCCCTAGCATTATGTGCTATCATCACATCTAGTGAAACAACAGTATATACTGTATATTGGTATCTAGCCACTAGTTATGTGGCTATTTATTTATTGCCTGTATTAGTATTTAGGGCTGGCTTGAAGTTTTATTTCTTAGATAAGGGCGGCATACATTTAACCTGGATATTTATTTTTATCATTATTGTCTCCCATTTTTTTTTTTTATTTTGGAAACCATTTACTTACCGTCCTCATTAATATATTTCTTTGGGATTTTGTAGACATCTACATTTTGCTTATTCTTTTAGTTGAGATTAAAGAATTGAATTAATTATGGTATTATTGTATTTGGAGTGTTATTTTTTTGTAACAGCATGTTGATAGTATATATATTTTTATGCAGTTAAAATAATATTTCTCATTTGCCAAATTTGAGCAACCGAATTGTGTGGTTTGTGTGGCAATCTGGTTGCTCGGTTGTGAGCTGTGTTCTGTCTCTCTTAATTATAAAGGAGCAAGATCCTCTTTCCACACATATATTTCTTTTAGGTGGCTGAAAAGTAGAAGGAGTATGTATGCTTGAGCTATTAAGCCTGGGCGGCTTTCTCTGTGCAGGCTGAGTATATTTATAGTGAGACAGAGGGATGTTGTGTGTATGAGAGGTCACAGCAATGAGCTGGACCGGCATGGGATAGCGCAGAGGGAAGATTCAGGACCTAGGAATTTGATGCAATCAGGAGCTGCCGCGGCGTTCCTGGGCAGCAACAGCCGGGGATTGGTCCGTCGCGGCAGCCGCCTGATTGGTCAGTTCGCGCGGCTATTAGCCCGCGCTGTACGAGGCTATTTAAGGGAGCAGGTGAGGCAATTCGCTCAGTCCGTTCCCTGACGAGCAGCGACGCCCACCCGCCCCCCCCTTTTTTCTCCTTTGTTGTACAAGTCATGTTGTCTTCCGTATTGGGGGAGTAGTCATCCAGCTTTGGCTGGATGGACAGCAATTAATTTTATTTTAAAGTATAAGTTTAGCCAAGATGGACTTTTTAATTTAATTTATTTATAAGTTTTTTGTAGCCCCCACACACTTTTATGGATGACACCGTAACCAATTATATTCAAGCTAATAAAGTATGTTGTATTAAATTGTTGTACGGTCTCTTTGTGCTAGCCCATGTCCCATCCCCCCCATAAGACGTCACTGTTGAAGAAACGCATAGGAATGTGGCCACTCTCAGCATCCGTATGCAATACAGTAGCAATCAAAGCACTATCTAATGCTCTCTGCTTTGTACTATCAGCCTACTGATTTACCCTGTTGTGGAGCTTGTCACTGAACCCTGTAAGCTTTTAAATAAATGTTGATGCTTGTTATGGACTTCATGATGGAGATTTGTATTTATTTCCTGGCATTAGATTGGGAGTTACTGTGAAGTGACAACCATCGTTTTTCCTGCTAATCAATTAACCTGTAACCTTTGACCCATATTTTCCGGTAAGAGGCTTTATGATAATTTCTTGGGGGATCTCTTTGCACCTGAGTTGGAAGAACACGTTAATGGTTTTTCATTTTTTCTCTATGGAATTCACAATATTTTTTTTTTTTCTTTATGATATCAGGACATTTGCATATGCACCGTGTTTGTTTGCACATCAGCTGTTTCTTACATGCACAAAGAAAGTGTTGGATGTTTATCTGAAATGTACCCAATGCGGTTTCATATTTCACTTTTTGCAATTTGTCGCTTCATATTATAACTTTTTGCACAATTATTGTTAGATCTTTGGCACATATTTTAATTGGACAGTGATGTTTCAGTGGCAGGTGACTAAGTTACAATTTGTATTTACAGATCAAAAACTGATCAAAAACTGATCCATTTACCCAATATCAGTTTTCTGCTGTTCTTTCTTCATGCTTTCAAAATCTAGGTCTTTCTGGCTTCTACTTCTCCTTTCACTCATTTAGAAGAGGTGCTGCCATGGTGGCAAGCAGTATTGGTTTTGCCCAGTGGTGGCTGGTGCTCCATCAGTCAGATGGGGTGGCAGAAGGACTTCACCATGGACTCCCCCGTCGCTCCAGCCTGCTACCACGTGCCATATCCCCCCCCATCGCCGGCTCACTTACCCTGTTCTGCTATCTCCGGTTGTCACTGCCTTTACCTGCAGGCTCTGGGCTCTCCTCCTCCTGCTCCCGTTCAGCTCCTCATCTCCGAAGCCGGGTGCTGGGCTTGCTGCAGATGACTGCACACTCTGCCCCTGGACTGACATGTTGGAGGTTGCCCTCTCCCCCCTTTTGTATCCTCTGTGTCCTGGCCTCCGTATCGCCCCCTCTGTCTTCTCCTCTCAGCCAATCAGGGTATATTAATATTAATTTTCTAATGTCACACAAGTGGGTGGGCTCAGGGCATGGTGCTCTGGCACCCCAGGCCCACCCTTTTATGAAGCCAATTAGAGCATCAGACTCTAATCATGTGATTAAAAAAAAAAAAACTATTGAAATCCGACACCCTGCATGTAGATTAGGGGACAGACGCATTGATGGGGGGGGCGCCGTGCCACTTATGGATGGGCCTCCAGAGGTTTTGCCTCTGAGGAAGTTAAAAGTCTGGAACAGCAACTGATATACAAGTCATAATGATTTGGCTAATAAGTAATTATTAATTAATTTTCTTTGTCAGACACTGCTAAATTCAAAGCCTGGATTGTGGGCCATTCATTTATTTACTGGGCCCAAATGAAAGCTGCAACCAGGAATTACTCAGAGACTTTAGGCTTGAATGGTAATGATTTTTAAAAGTTCTGGCAAGGTATTAGGAGCCTAAGGCCTCGTACACACGACCAGTTTCCTCGGCAGAATCCATCAAGAAACTTGGTGGGAGAGTTTTTTTGCAGAGGAAACTGGTCGTGTGTACATTTTTCATCGAGGAAACTGTCAAGGAACTCGTCAAGCCAAAAAAAGAGCATGTTCTCTTTTTCCTCAACGGGAATGGAGAAAAGTTCCTCGACAAGCCGAACAAGAACTCGACGAGGAAAACGATGTGTTTCGCCCGCCGAGTTCCTCGGTCGTGTGTACGAGGCCTGAGATGGAGGAATTTGAGATATTAACTTATATGTTTATCAAATATCTAAGGGTTTATTATTGCATTTTCAGAGGTGGCCCCCTGCAGGTCATTTGTTCTATTCGGATAGGATTTGCAGGCATTTAAATACAACAATTCAACATTTCATCATCAATTCCAATGGATTATCATATCATCACATTGATTTAGAGGGTTTCATCCCAGGTCTTTAGAGATCAGATTTTGTGCATGTATTCACTATACAGTGCCTTGAAAAAGTATTCAAAAACGTAAATATATTTTATTGAGATTTTATGTGATAAACCAACACAAAGTGACACATAATTGTGAAGTGGAGTGAAAATGATAAATGGTTTTCATTTTTTTTTTACAAATAAATATGTGAAAGGTGTGGCATGCACTAAAATCTATTGGAACCAATTGCCGTTAGAAGTCACCTAATTAGTAAATAAAGTCCACCTGTGTGCAATTTAATCTCAGTATAAATACAGCTGTTCTGTGAAGCCCTCAGATGATTGTTAGAGCACCTTAGTGAACAAACCGCATCATTAAGGCCAAAGAATACACCAGACAGGTCAGGGATAAAGTTGTGGAGAAGTTTAAAGCAGGGTTAGGTTATAAAAAAATGTCCCCCAGCTTTGAACATCTCACGGAGCACTGTTCAATTCATCATCTAACAATGCAGAGTATGGCACAATGGCAAACCTACCAAGACATAGCCATCCATCTAAACTGACAGGCCGGGCAAGAAGGAGAGCATTAATCAAAGAAGCAGCCAAGAGGTCCATGGTAACTCTGGAGGAGCTACAGAGATCCACAGCTCAGGTGGAAAGAATCTGTCCACAGGACAACTATTAGTCATGCACTCCACAATTTGGTCTTTATGGAAGAGTGGCAAGAAGAAAGCCAGTGTTTAAAAAAGCCATAAGAAGTATTTTTTGAAGTTTGCGAGAAGCCATGTGGGGGACACAGCAAACATGGAAGAAGGTGCTCTGGTCAGATGATTCCCAGTGTGAAACATGGTAATGGCAGCATCATGTTGTGGGGATGCTTTTGTTCAGCAGGGACAGGGAAGCTGGTCAGAGTTGATGAGAAGATGGATGGAGCCAAACACAGGGCAATCTTAGAACAAATTTTGTTTGCAAATTACTTGAGACTGGGGTGGAGGTTTATCTTCCAGCTGGACATTGACCCTAAACATACAGCCAGAGCTACAATGGAATGGTTTAGATCAAAGCATATTCATGTGTTAGAAAGTCCAGACCTAAATGCAATTGAGAATCTGTAGCAAGATTTGAATATTGCTGTTTACAGATGCTCCCCATCCAATCTAACAGAGCTTGAGCTATTTTGAAAAGAAGTATGGGCAAAAATGTCATTCTCTAGATGCGCAAAGCTGGTAGAGACATACCCAAAAAGACTTGAAGCTGTAATTGCAGCAAAAGGTAGTTTTACAAAGTATTGACTCGGGGTGGGCTGAATACAAATGTACGCCACACTTTTCACATTTTTATTTGTAAAAAAAAATTGAAAAACATTTATCATTTGCCTTCCCATTCATAATTATGTGCCACTTTGTGTTGGTCTATCACATAAAATCCCAATAAAATACATTTATGTTTTTGGTTGTGTTGTAACATGACAAAATGTGTAAAATTTTAAGGGGTATGAATACTTTTTCAAGGCACTGTAGGTTTGGATAGTTTCAAATTAGGTTTGCAAGTATTATCGACCAGGACACAGCGTTTTGTGGTCTCAGACAATTGTTACACACTTGGCTTTGGCTGGTGAGGTTTGTCGTCCAGTCTGAATCTGGATGCCACTGAGTCATTCAGCTGAGTTTGAATTTAAGAATAATGTTTAAAGTAACATTTTGGTTATTGGAATGGAATTTTTAAACATTGGGTTAACCTTTAATTAAACACTGTGGCCATATATTGACCAATTAAACTGAGATTTGGCATCTGTCTCTTTATTGTTGTCTATTTTTCTACTGCGTTCTGTCCAGTGGTGGTTCAACCATTTGCACCTCTTGTTCACCTATTTAAGCTGGTTCCTGCTCTGCTTCTACCTGCCACCTGAGGAGGTACCAGTGCTCCCACCACCCCCCATCCTCCAGTTTTTTCTGTTTTTACTGTTGTTTAACCACTTAAGCCCCGGACCATTTTGCAGCTAAATGCCCAGGCCAGGTTTTGCGATTCGGCACTGCGTCGCTTTAACAGACAATTGCGCCAGACAATTGCGCGGTCGTGCGACGTGGCTCCCAAACAAAATTGGTGTCCTTTTTTCCCCACAAATAGAGCTTTCTTTTGGTGGTATTTGATCACCTCTGCGGTTTTTATTTTTTGCGCTTTAAACAAAAATAGAGTGACAATTTAGAAAAAAATGCAATATTTTTTACTTTTTGCTATAATAAATATCCCCCAAAAACATATATAACATTTTTTTCCTCAGTTTAGGCCGATACGTATTCTTCTACCTATTTTTGGTAAAAAAAAATCGCAATAAGCGTTTATCGATTGGTTTGCGCAAAATTTATAGCGTTTACAAAATAGGGGATAGTTTTATTGCATTTTTTTTTTTTTTACTACTATTGGCAGCGATCAGCGATTTTTTTCGTGACTGCGACATTATGGCGGACACTTCGGACAATTTTGACACATTTTTGGGACCATTGTCATTTTCACAGCAAAAAATGCATTTAAATTGCATTGTTTATTGTGAAAATGACAGTTGCAGTTTGGGAGTTAACCACAGGGGGCGCTGTAGGGGTTAGTGTTCACTTAGTGTGTGTTTACAACTGTAGGGGGGTGTGGCTGTAGGACTGACGTCATCGATCGAGTCTCCCTTATAAAAGGGATCACTCGATCGATACGCCGCCACAGTGAAGCACGGGGAAGCCGTGTTTACATACGGCTCTCCCCGTGCTTCAGCCTCGGGAAGCGATCGCGACGGAGCGGCTATAAACGAATAGCCGCGCCGTCGTCCCGGATCGCTCCCCGAGGGAACCCGCCCGCCGCACGCAGCGGGCGGGGGTCTCGATCAGACCCCCCACCCACTAGAAGGCAAGGACGTATATATACGTCCTTCTGCCTGTCCGTGCCATTCTGCGGACGTAAATAGTCGTGCGGCGGGCGTTAAGGGGTTAATATTGTTTATGTCTCAGTGTTATTTAGTGGGGGGTTTGTCATCCAGTCTAAATCTGGATTTACATCAATGAGTCATTCTGCTGATTTTGAATTTAAGAAATATGTTTGAAGTTGAATTTTGGTTATTGGAATTGTTAAACATTGGGTTACCCTAAATAGACACCATGGCCTTAATTTGACCATTTAAACTTTGTGCTGCCCCAAAATGCCTTGGCTGTCTTTTAGCACAATACCAATAAATTGTATATTTTGGTCTGATGCTCCATCCATGTATGCACATTTTTTTTTCTGGTCAGATTCTTGTGACAATTATTCTACAAACATTTCATAAATAGACCCCTTTCTTGAAATGATTATATCTGTTCCTATAATGACTACAAGTAAAATATGGACATTACCAGTTACTTAATCCTAATGATTTCTTCTTATTAATATTGCATATATTCAGTAACAGGTATGTAAAGAATAATACAGTAAAACAGCTTACATTTAGGTTAGACCAGTTCTAAGCATTTAAAATTAAAAAGAAAAAAAATATTTAGTCATAGGTAAGGATGAGCTTTGTGTTGGACTCGAACATTGTCTGTTCGTACGTTCGGCGAATTTCGAACAAAATGGGTCGTTCGCGCCAAATTCGAGTGACGCGCAACGGCCCATAATTCACTGCGGCATTGCGCGCTGATGATTGGTCAAGCATGCACCATGACCCTGCATGCTTGGCCAATCACAGCGCGCAAAAAATTAAGATACATAATTGGCCAAAGCCAGGGTGGCTTTGGCCAATTATGGCTCAGGGGGTTTAGTACACGCCAAACACTATATAAGGCCGCCTGCAAGGCGGCCGCGTGTAGTGTGTTCCGGCTTTGTTAAAGAGAAGTCAGTCAGTCAGTTAGAGAGAGGGAGATAGAGATAGACACATTGGGGTAGATTCACATACCTTTTGCGGCGGCGTATCTCCAGATATGCCGCCGCAATTTGAATTCCGCGCCCGCGTAGCGTTACGCCGATTCACAAAGGCAGTTACGCTGAAAAAATAGGCTTCCTCCACCGACGTAACTTCATTGCGGCGGCGTAGAATTGTGTGCAATATAACTTTGGCCGCTAGGGGCGCTTCCGTTGTTGTCGGCGTAGAATATGCTAATTTCCTAGATTCACAAACGTACGTGCGCCCGGCGTTCGTTTTTTACGTCGTTTGCGTTAAGGCTTTTTCGGCATAAGGCTGGCTCCTGCTATTAGGAGGCGCAGCAAATGTTAAGTATGGACGTTGTTCCCGCTTCGAAATTTGAATTATTTACGTTGTTTGCGTAAGTCGTTCGCGAATCCCTTTAAACCTGAACACAGAGTAATTACACAGGTTCTGGGGCTAATTTAATGTCGATAAGGCACCAAGTGAGTTTAATTAGCAGCACCTTAATCAGCCAGAGAACCTATGTAATTAATATGTTTTTGCTTTTAAAGGGATGAGATGGCAACCCTAGAAAGATCAGAAAAAAAACAATGGCTGGGTAAGGACGGCCCGGTGTCTATTTTGCCCAAGGTACGGACAAGTCCTCTGGGATCCATGCCTGGTTCATTTTAATGAACGTGAGCTTGTCCACATTGGCTCTGGACATGTGGCTGCGCTTGTCTGTGATAACGCCCCCTGCCGTGCTAAATACACGTTCAGACAATACACTGGCCGCAGGGCAGGCCAGCACCTCCAAGGCATAAAGGGCAAGCTCAGGCCATGTGCCCAATTTGGAGACCCAGAAGTTTAAGGGGGCATAGACATCATTCAGTACGTGTAGGCGTGTGCACACATACTGCTCCACCATGTTGCTGAAATGCTGCCTCCTGCTAAAACGTTCCATATCAGCTGGTGGTGCTGTTTGTTGTGGCGTGCTGACAAAGCTTTTCCACATTTCGGCCATGCTAACCCTGCCTTCTGAGGTGCTGGCGGCGCCCCTGCTGCGTTGGCAACCTCTTCCTCTTCCTCTGCCTTCGCCTTCTGCTTCCACTGTGCCCCCGCTGCCAGGTGGGAATTGCACCAGCAGCGCGTCTACCAGCGTGCGCTTGTACTCGCGCATCTTGCGTTCACACTCCAGTGAGGGAATTAAGGACGGTACATTGTCCTTGTAACGGGGATCCAGCAGCGTGGCCACCCAGTAATCAGCACCTGTTATAATGTGCGAAACACGCCGGTCGTTGCGGAGACACTGCAGCATGTAATTGCTCATGTGTACCAGGCTGCCCAGAGGCAACAAAAAGCTGTCCTCTGTGGGAGGTGTATCATCTGTGTCCTCTGTATCCCCCCAGCCACGCACCAGTGATGGCCATGAGCTGGTCTGGATGCTATCCTGCTGTGAACATGGTTCCTCCTCCTCCTCCATGTCTTCCTCCTCCTCATCCTCCACCGCCTCATCCTCCAGAACTGTGCCCTTGATGGACAATTGTGTACCTGGCCTTTGTTGGTGCACGAACTCCCCCCCTTGAAGCCACTTGTGAATGACTGAAAGCCTTGGAAATGATCCCGATTCCTCCTCCTCCTCCTCCTGTGCCACATCCTCTTCCATCATCGCCCGTAGCGTTTTTTCAAGGAGGCATAGAACTGGGATAGTCACGCTGAGAGCGGCGTCATCGGCACTGGCCATGTTGGTGGAGTACTCGAAACAAGGCACACAGGTCTCGCATGGAGGCCCAGTTATTGGTGGTGAAGTGGTTCTGTTCCGCAGAGCGACTCACGCGTGTGTGCTGCAGCTGAAACTCCACTATCGCCTGCTGCTGCTCGCACAGTATGGCCAGCATGTGCAAGGTGGAGTTCCACCTTGTGGGCACATCACATATGAGGCGGTGAGCGGGAAGGCCGAAGTTACGCTGCAGCGCTGCCAGGCGAGCAGCAGCAGGGTGAGAACGCCGAAAGTGCGCACAGACGGCCCACACTTTCTGTAGCAGCTGTGGCATATCGGGGTAAGTTTTCAGGAAACTCTGCACCACCAAATTCAGCACATGCGCCAGGCAAGGGATGTGCGTCAAACCGGCTAGGCCCAGAGCTGCTACGAGATTTCGCCCGTTATCGCACACCACCAGGCCCGGCTTGAGGCTCACTGATGCCAACCACTCATCGGTCTGTTGTTCCATGTCCCTCCACAACTCCTGCACGGTGTGTGTTTTTTCCCCCAAACAGGAAAGTTTTAAAACTGCCTGCTGGCGTTTACCCATGGCTGTGCTGAAGTTGGTGGTGAATTTGTTACGCTGACTGGATGAGGAGGCGGTAGAGGATGAGGAAGCAGAGTAGGAGGAGTTAGGAACAGGAGGCAAACTGAAGCGCCTTGCTATCATCGGTGGTGGAAGGACATGCGCCAAACTGCTATCCGCCTCAGGCCCAGCCGCCACTGCATTTACCCAGTGCGCTGTTAGGGAGATATAATGTCCCTGACCGTGCTTACTGGTCCACGTATCCATAGTTAGGGTGGACCTTGGCACAGATGGCGTTGCGCAGTGCAGGGGACCTGATTTTGTCCCCCACTTGGTTGTGCAGGGAAGGGATGGCTCGCCTGGAAAAGTAGTGGCGGCTGGGCACGACGTACTGTGTGACAGCCAATGCCATCAGGCTTTTAAAACTCTGTGTCTCCACCAGACGGAATGACAGCATTTCAAAGGCCAGTAATTTTGAAATGCTGGCATTCATGGCCAGGGATCGCGGGTGGGTAGGGGGGTACTTCCTCTTTCGCTCCAGTGTTTGGGAGATAGAGAGCTGAATGCTTCCATGGGACATTGTGGAGATGTTTGGGGACCCAGGTGGTAGTGTTTCTTGCCGGTCCTCTAATTGAGGGGTGGCAGGTGGCACTGTCACTACAGAATACAGGGCAGCTCAGTGATTGTGATTGTCATCAGGGAAGAGCAAACCTCTTGTGGGAGGGAAAAATAAAGAAGTAAAGAGGATATGCTCAATTAACAACCTTAAAACAGAGGAAAACTGAAAGGAATCCCGACTATCATATATGAATCTTGGAGCATGTTGAAGCACAATGGCAACAGTGAACAATGGACAGGTTACCAAATAGAGTATTATTTCTGAGCCTATAATTTCTTAACACATGTTATTTCTGGTGTACTAGGTACAAGTGTGAAGATTTCAAAGGCCTTTGGACAATGTATGCAAGGACATTTTTGCTAAAATGATTGAATTTGGAGTGGGTTGATTGGATTATATTGCTTTAAAATAACCATGTTTACTCTACTAGAGCTCCGTAAATGTTATACCATAAGGTAATGATTAACTGTAAGTCAGGCTAACACAACACAGAGTGCTTTAGAGTAAACTGTGTGATTATGTTTGAATAAAAGTAATTGAATAGCAGTATTATAAAGATGTGTAGAATGTGCTATAAACCTTAATGTCAGCTGGCTAATTTACCTAATAAGGACTGTATAATTAATATAGATTGAGGAAAACGTGAGCAATTACCAATCACAAAGTAACAACTTAATATGAAATATGTTTCACATGTAACAATGATTTACCTTTATGGAAAATAAAGTAGAAAAAAAACTATTTAAAAGTCAATTTAATGTAACATAACCACAATCATAATAATAATTAGTATTAATTATAGGTGTTACTGAATTTGGTATCATCTCATATATAAGGGTTAGGTTTAATTTGTAACAACATAGAGAATCTAGCAATGTTCAGCAAATAACACATCATAATATCACATTATTCTTTATTTAGGGTTGAAAATATATTTATTGGTAGTTTGACAGACAATACAAGGAAGCATCTAAAGTTACAATCTGGTGACAATCGCAAGCGAACATGTGTGGTAAGCCCAATGGCTATCACCCATAGCTAAACTCCTATCATCATACAGTATATTATTAACATTGACATTTGGAGTAAAGGGTAATTCCGGCTAGGAGAGCCCCGTTGTTCATTATAAAATTGTATACAAAAAAATTGAGGAATTAAAAATAAAAAGGGTCGAAAAAAAGGGGGGGGGGGGGAATGGTCCAAATATGGGTGTGAATTGAAAAAGAAAGGGTAAGAGGAAGAAAGAAGAAACGGGGAGGAATAAAAGAAAGATAGTCAAAGAAGAGCGTAAGGGCTGCTGACGAGACATTCGTAGAAAGGAGTTACCAGAGGACAGAGGGGGGGATCCGTAGGCCTGATTGTTCCCGCTGTCAGATTGTATGTTAGGGTGATCGAATCGGGGTCAACAGCATGTTGGCGAGAGTATCAGGGGCGGAGAAGTGGAGCCAGATGGACCACAGTACCTTATATTTTTCAAAGGTGTTGTTTTCAAGGGACATCATCTCCTCCATTCTCATGGAATCATTCTCATGGTAATCAAGACCCATTGTGATAAGGGAGGAGTGGTGGTTGTCTTCCAAAATGATGGGATGAGCTGTCTTGCTGAGGACATAAAACAATGGAGGAGATTCCGTTTCTGTGATGTTATTGACCCAGGGAGTATTATAAGAAGAGTTTATTAAAACATTCAAATACCTGAGACCAAAAGGGACGGATCCTCTTGCATTCCCACCAGACATGTAGATAGGTCCCTGTAGAGGAAATACATTGCCAACAAGAGGCTGGAGTAGATGGGAATATTTTGTGTAATGTGGAGAGGTCCCTGTACCATCTTGACAGAATTTTGTAGTTATTTTCCTGAGAGTAGCAAGATATTGTTGATTTGTGAGTAAAATGAAACAAGGTCTGCCAATCTGATCGGCAGGTGTCCTCTCCCAAGTCTGCAGACCACATCCTGGTGTAAGGTGGTACGTCATCATGTGTAAGAGCTTGTAGGAGACAGTATAGTGTTGAGAGAAGGTGTCTGGGTGTTTCAGAGAGGGAGCACAACCGGTCAAATTCAGTATAGGAGCGGTGGATTTGGGAGGAAGAATGTAGATGTTTTGTGAAAGTGGATAAGTGGAGGGTGGTGAGCCGGTCATGGGAACATGTCCCTTGCAGTGGGTGAACAAAGGAGTGCGCTTGGGGCCAGTCGGGACATTTAAAGGGCATTCATCTTTATTTATATTTGTCAGAATAAACTGTCTTTACAAACCTGCTAAAACATTTTTTGGTGGTTCTGGGATCTGGGCTGCCGATTTCATGGAAATGTAAAATATAAGTCAGAGTACATTAATGCAATACTGGTACATAAGGGAGCTGGAATTTAGAAAAAAAAAAGAAAAAAAGTGAAGTTAGTCTTTAACTGCTTGCCGACCAGCCGCCACAGTTATACGTTGGCAGGTCGTCTCTGCTGGGCGAGATCACGTAGCTATACATCATCTCGCCGATCAGCCAATAGGGGCGCGCGCGCACCCCCCGCTCGCCCCTGACTCCCGCGCGCGTGCCCAGCGGGCACGATCGCCGCCGGGCACCTGCGATCGCTCGTTACAGAGTGAAAACCAGGAGCTGTGTGTGTAAACACACAGCTCCCGGTCCTACATACAATGTATGAACAGCGATCAGTCATTTCTCCTAGTGAGTCCACCCCTTCCTACAGTTAGAACACACCCAGGGAAAATACTTAACCCCTTCCCCGCCCCCTAGTGTTAACCCCTTCCCTGCCAGTGGCATTTTTATAGTAATCAATGCATTTTTATAGCACTGATCGCTATAAAAATGCCAATGGTCCCAAAAATGTGTCAAAAGTGTCTGAAGTGTCCATAATGTCGCAGTACAGAAAAAAATCGCTGATCACCGCCATAACTAGTGAAAAAAAATATTAATAAAAATGCCATAAAACTACCCCCTATTTTGTAAACGCTATAACTTTTGCGCAAACCAATCAATAAACGCTTATTGCATTTTTTTTTTTTTTACGAAAAATATGTAGAAGAATACGTATCGGCCTAAACTGAGAAAAAAATATTTTTTATATATTTTTGGGGGATATTTATTATGGTAAAAAGTAAAAAATATATATATTTTTTTAATTTTGTCGCTGTATTTTTGTTTATAGCACAAAAACTAAAAACCGCAGAGGTGATCAAATACCACCAAAAGAAAGCTCTATTTGTGGGAAAAAAGGACGCCAATTTTGTTTGGGAGCTACGTTGCACGACCGCGCAATTGTCAGTTAAAGCAACGCAGTGCCGAATTGCAAAAAATGCTCTGGTCTTTGACCAGCAATATGGTCCGGGGCTGAAGTGGTTAAAGATATGATAGAGAATTTTTTTGTTATTTTCTGGCCTTTTTTAGACTCAAATTGCTAGCTTTTAAAATAATTAAAATTAAATTTAGTGAGAAGTGTGTCTTTTACTAAGGCTTAAATTGAAGCATTAGATACAGATAAATATAGAGTTTCTTTAAATAAAAGTCTTGGGGATGGTTTAAACAACCACATGACTATAGGATTTGCTTCTGCAAAAGTGACATTTTGATAGAAAAAAATACAGCTAAATTACGTTTCCTGGATGGTCTTGTTTTGTTTGTAAACAAAGACTGCATTAGATTCTCCCAAAACTTAGTTCTAGCCCCTTACCCTGTAAAGAGGTCTGGTATGAATTTTTGAGGGAGACCCCCAGGTAAAAATGATGTTGCATAGTTACATAGTTACATAGTTAGTCAGGTTGAAAAAAGACACAAGTCCATCAAGTTAAACCATAAGAAATAAAATAATAATAATAATAATAATAATAATAATAATAATAATACTATAATAATATATAATAATAATAATAATAATAATAATAATAATAATAATAATAATAATAATATCATACAATCACATACAATCACATATAATTACATATACCCAATTCTATATAGTCCTCCTGCAATTCATACCAACTTCTTAATAGGGATCTGATATGGCATAAAAGGGAGATTCCAAGAAAAAAAAATGATGTGGGTCCCCCTCACAATTAATACCAAACTCTCCATCAGGAAAGGGGGGGGGGGCATTATCAAGACATTCCTGGCCCAGTAGGGTAGGTGGGGGTCTGTGGGTCAAACTTATGTTAATCTAGAATCCCACTTTTAGATTAGTGGCTTCCCAAATCTCCAACCTCCCCCCAGCCCATGTGATACCCACCCACAAAATAATAAAATCCTTTATTTAAAAAAATAATAAACAATGTCCCAAGGTATAGATCGAATATCTGTCACAATAAACAGTACTTCAAAGATCAAAGCACACAAACATGACAACCCATGTACAACGATCGTACCCAATGGACCCAATGGCCTCTTACCATGAATGACAGCTCCCTGTCAGGCTGCTAAACAAACTCTCTGTCAACCTGAGCCCGAAGCTCAGCCCTTATTATACTATATCTTTAGCACTAACAATTACTAGTATAGTTTTCCATTTTTGGAAGTCATAAAAAAATGTATGTGTTGTGTAAATTTACGTGTTGTGTAATCCAAACATTTATTGAACAAGGGTAAGAGGTAGCAAAAACAACATACTAGTGTATATTTTCAGCTCCATATACTGTAGCTATGTATTTTAACTATTAGACGTGTCTTATATGATAGTGAAACTATAAAATGTGCTTTAAGAGGGCTAATCAAAACAGAAGGTGAATCCATGCAGATGTGATTTGTTGGCGGTTTTAACAACTATTTAGAGAGCTGTGAAAACGAAGCTGGTGACTGTTAATCTAAATGGGAAAATAAAGAACAAGTTGTGTATAAATACAGTATGCATGGACGTATTTGTGCATTTATTTTATTTTTTATATCCATTGGCCTAATTTACTAAAATATGAATTGAGATTGGGGCCTATGTCCCAATATTCATGCAAGCATAACAAATAATACCTGCATTGCATTTCTTTTTTTTTACTTATCTTTTATTTATGTTTTTTCCAACAAATAATCAAAAATACTACAACTGACAAGATGTAATTACAACTTCAATACATTCTCCTTCAGTTTTTTTTCCTTAACAGTCATCGTTCCTATTACCACTCTTCTTTAATACCCCCAAACAACCGACCTCCCCCCCCCCCCCCCCCCCCCCAAAAAAAAAAAAAAAAAAAAATTCCCTATAGAAACCCCCCCTCCCCCCCTCTCTCCTCTCACGAGATGTAGGATTGGTTCTTTTAAATTCCTTCTCTTCACCTCTGCCTTTACTCTAATAACGTCTTCCCTTCCTCCGATCTTATAAATACGTTCCATCCTGACCATGTTTCTTCATACTGTGTCCTCCTATTCTGCGCTGAATGCACCAAATCTTCCATTGCCCCAACCTCTTGAATCCTTTTAAGCCAACCTGCAATAGAGGGGGGGCACGAGTCCCTCCACCTCAACGTTATTCCTTCCCTTGCTGCATTAACCATATGGGGCACTACCGACCTCCTGTACTTCTGCACCGGTATCTGTGAGCTATGTAACAGAAAAAAGGCAGGATCATCTGGGATCCACTCTTCCTCAAATTTTTGTGAAATTCTTCTCACCTCCTCCCAGTACTGTCTGATTTTTTGGCAGGACCAAAAAATATGGATCAAAGTTCCTTGCTCTCTACCACACCTCCAGCACCTTCCATCTGCTTCTTCATCAAATTGATGTAATCTTTCTGGGGTGTAATACCATTGTATAAGGAGTTTGTAGTTAGCTTCTTGTATCTTTGAACATACCGAAGAGTTGAATGCTAGGTATATTATTTGTTTATGCTGACTTGGGGTGAAGGTTCTCCCCAAGTCCTTCTCCCATTTCCGCATTCCCGGCATCACAAATTCTTCCGGTGGCATGTTCAAAAACCCATACATTTTAGATAATACTATTGATACTGGTTCCACCCCATTACAATAAATCTCCATTGTTGTCAGCTGCCTTTGAAATTCAATTACCAAGCCCAGAGATCTTAAAAAATGACTTACTTGAAGCGCCTGCCACGTTGAGAGTTCAAATAAACCTCCAGCCTCTGTCAGATCTCCGATTGATGGCCAAGCATTTGGCTTTAAAAAATCCGAGACCTGTCGGAGGTTCTTTCCTTTAAACTTTTCAACTATGTCCTTCTCCATCCCTGGGATAAAATTAGGATTACCAATTATGGGTAACAGTGGTGATTTACTTGGTGTATATTTCTTATCGCCACATACTTTTGCTGAGATTAACAGTGTGGGGCCTATTATAGGGTGTCTCTTAAGTTGTCTAGGGAGAGCCGCATAGCACCAAGGTGCTCTACCTAAAGGTATCTGACTTATGTACTGCTCTATACTTACCCAACGTTTACACTCCCCATGTCTACACCAGTCTACCAACCTGGTCAAGTGTGTTTCTCTATAATATTTTATTATATTTGGGACTGCCATCCCTCCTGCACTTTTAGGCATTCTCAGCAGATCTCTTTTAATTCTGGCTTTTTTCCCTGCCCAAATAAATTTCATAAACAGGGTATTCACCTGTCTAAGAAAGGTCATTGGTATAGAGATTGGCAGTGCCTGAAATAAATACAGAACCTTTGGCAAAATGCACATTTTAACTATACTTCCTCTCCCAAACCACGAGTGCATTCCATTTCTCCATTTATCTAACAAAATTCGTATTGCATTGTACAGTGGGGGAAAATTCAATGCATATATATTTTTGATCTCTAAAGATATATATGTACCTAAATATTTTAATACCTTCCCCCATTTAAACTTAAAATTCTGTTTTAATATGTCGCCCATAGGTTCTGGGATCGCCACCTTCATTGCCTCAGATTTTGTTTTATTTATTTTCAGGTTCGATATCCTTCCATATTTCTCTATTTCTCTTACCAGGTTGGGGAGTGATACATGAGGGTTGGTCACTGAAAAGAGCAGGTTGTCCGCATATGCAGCTACTTTATGTACCTGATCTCCCATCTGGATTCCCTGGATATTCACATTTTGTCGAATTCTATTTAACAGGGGCTCTAATGTAAGAGCAAACAACAGGGGCGATAGGGGGCATCCCTGTCTTGTTCCGTTCGTAATTCCAAAAGGGGGTGATATTACTCCATTAACCCTTACTGAGGCACGTGGGCTTGTGTACATACTCATAATCCATCTGACCATCCGTTCACCCAGGCCCACTTGTCTCAGCACTTGCTCCAAAAAACGCCAACTCACTCTGTCAAACGCTTTTTCTGCGTCAGTGTTCAAAAATACACAGGGAATTTTTTTCTTTCCAACATAATGCACCAGATTAAGGATTTTAATCGTATTGTCTTTTGCTTCCCTCCCTGGCACAAATCCCACCTGGTCCATGTCCACTAACTGTGCTATCAATGGTTGCAGTCTAGACGCTATTATTTTAGAGAAGAGTTTTAGATCAGCGTTTAACAGTGATATAGGCCTATAACTACCACACTCTGCCGGATCCTTCCCCTCTTTAGGGATCACCGTAATATGGGCCAACAGTGCCTCTGGGGGAAAAACCGCCGTTCCCCCCACTGCATTAAAGAATTTTGTCATCTGCTCGTTTAGTATTCTGGAAAATTCCCTGTAATAACTTACCGAAAATCCATCAGGACCTGGAGATTTCCCTACTTTGACTTTCTTTAAGTTTTCCTCTACCTCTTCAGTAGTTATAGGACTCTCTAATTTCTTCCGAACCGGTGATGGCACTCTAGTTAATCCTGCCGCGGATAGATACTCCTCCGTCTCCAACTTTGTATCTGCTTCTGATGGTAAATTATATAACCCCGAGTAAAATTCCCCAAATGTTTGGGCTATCTCTCTAGGTTTTTTTATAAGCTGTCCCTCTTTCCCTTTAATCTGCGGAACATATATCGACCTGCTCTTTTCCTTGAGTTTCCCTGCCAATAGTTTACTGCATTTATCGCCTAACTCATAATTGACCTTCTTTCCTCTCTGTATGATCGCTTTGGCTTTAAACCGCATAATCTCTGAGATCTGCCTCCTTAATTGTCCTAGCTCTCTCCCCACCTCGGGTGATTGTTTTTTTTTGTGTTGAAGTTCTAATTCCTGAATTTCCTCTAGTATCTCCCTAATCTGTCTTTCTCGTTTTTTTTTTAAGTATGATCCATGTTTTATCAGAATTCCCCTGATTACTGTTTTATGGGCTTCCCACACCATACTAGGGTTACTCCCTGGCATATCATTGACCTGAAAGTATGCCACAATCTCCCTAGCGACATCCTCTCTTACTTCTGAATTTTGCAACAAACTCTCGTTTAATCGCCAGGTTCTATCTTGGGCAAATACATCGGAAGAGAGGGAGAGGCCTAAGCTAATCGGTGCATGGTCTGACCATGTTATGTTCCCAATAGTTGTCTCCGTTACTGAGGTAATCAGATAATGATGGATAAGAAACATATCTACCCGAGTGTATACTTGATGTGGATTAGAAAAAAAAGTGTAGTCCTTTTCATCTACATGTAGGATCCTCCACACATCCACTAATTGTACCTCGTGTAGTTTCTTTATTATCCCCCTTCTGATACTCCCTGGCACCGACGAGATCCCTGAAGATGCATCTATTCCTGGGTCCAGCGTAATGTTGAAATCCCCTCCCAAAATTAATTTACCCTCTGAAAATTCATCCAATTCTGTAAGAGCTTTTTTAATAAATATGTCTTGTTTCGTATTTGGTGCATACAGCGAAGCCAGGGTCACCTTAACCCCTCCTATGCTACCTTTCAGGAAAAGGAACCTGCCACTAGAGTCCAGGCGTTTATCTTGTAAAGTCCAAGCCACTCGATTTGAAATCAAGATTGATACTCCCTTTGTTTTCGCCTCCTGGTTCATTGCGTGATACACGCATGGAAAAAATCTATTCTGGAGAAATGGCAGGCTCCCTCCCCTGAAATGAGTCTCCTGTACAAAGGCCACATCCGTCCCCCAGTTCCTTAAATCTTTCAAAAGCATTTTTCGTTTTTCTGGAATATTTAGTCCTCTAGCATTCAGTGAAGTTACTTTTATAGTCCCCATCTCGAAAATCAGAGAGAGGAGAGAGAGAGAGAGTAAAAAAAAAAAAAAAACCCTGACCTACCCCCCTCCCTCCCTTAAATCAACCCCAATCCCTCTTCTCTAGCCCTAAGGAAAAATACCACCCAAGACTGGATCCTTCTCCAGTAGTCACCGTGGGTGTAAACCTACTCTGGGGGAAATAACGGAGCGGTCAAGTAGCACCATCCAGCCCCACTCCACTCCACTCCTCCCCCGACCTTCTTCCCATCCCATTTCCCCATTTTCCCCTCCTCTCAATCCCCCTGTCTCCTACTCTCTTACGTCTCTTCCCTCCCTTTTTCCCCTTCCCTCTCCTCATCCCCTTTCCATTATTCTATGTTTCCCTTCCTAGTTTTTTTCTACTGCTTTTCTCATTCCTCTTCCTTATCTCAACCCCCCACTTCCTCCCCTCTAGCTCCTTCCCTTGTCTATTCCTTTATTATATTTACGTTATATTTAGGTTACCCATCTTCTTTAATTTAATAGGTGGGTTAAGTGAAACCCACTACACGGGGGGAGAGAGCCGGAAAACAGGTTGAGCTCACACTCAGTAAACCTCTATCTTTATAGAAATAACCTCATCTCTAACAGAGGGAGGGAGAAAAAATAAAAAATAAACCCCAAGAGAAAAGGGGGGGAAGATATGATAGAGAATTTTTTTGTTATTTTCTGGCCTTTTTTAGACACACATTTCTAGCTTTTAAAATAAATAAAATTCAATTTAGTGAGAAGTGTGTCTTTTACTAAGGCTTAAATTGAAGCATTAGATACAGATAAATATAGAGTTTCTTTAAATAAAAGTCTTGGGGATGGTTTAAACAACCACATGACTATAGGATTTGCTTCTGCAAAAGTGACATTTTGATAGAAAAAAATACAGCTAAATTACGTTTCCTGGATGGTCTTGTTTTGTTTGTAAACAAAGACTGCATTAGGTTCTCCCAAAACTTAGTTCTAGCCCCTTACCCTGTAAAGAGGTCTAGTATGAATTTTTGAGGGAGACCCCCAGGTAAAAATGATGTTGCATAGTTACATAGTTACATAGTTAGTCAGGTTGAAAAAAGACACAAGTCCATCAAGTTAAACCATAAGAAATAAAATAATAATAATAATAATAATAATAATAATAATAATAATAATAATAATAATAATAATAATATAATAATATATAATAATAATAATAATAATAATAATAATAATAATAATATCATACAATCACATACAATCACATATAATTACATATACCCAATTCTATATAGTCCTCCTGCAATTCATACCAACTTCTTAATAGGGATCTGATATGGCATAAAAGGGAGATTCCAAGAAAAAAAAATGATGTGGGTCCCCCTCACAATTAATACCAAACTCTCCATCAGGAAAGGGGGGGGGGGCATTATCAAGACATTCCTGGCCCAGTAGGGTAGGTGGGGGTCTGTGGGTCAAACTTATGTTAATCTAGAATCCCACTTTTAGATTAGTGGCTTCCCAAATCTCCAACCTCCCCCCAGCCCATGTGATACCCACCCACAAAATAATAAAATCCTTTATTTAAAAAAATAATAAACAATGTCCCAAGGTATAGATCGAATATCTGTCACAATAAACAGTACTTCAAAGATCAAAGCACACAAACATGACAACCCATGTACAACGATCGTACCCAATGGACCCAATGGCCTCTTACCATGAATGACAGCTCCCTGTCAGGCTGCTAAACAAACTCTCTGTCAACCTGAGCCCGAAGCTCAGCCCTTATTATACTATATCTTTAGCACTAACAATTACTAGTATAGTTTTCCATTTTTGGAAGTCATAAAAAAATGTATGTGTTGTGTAAATTTACGTGTTGTGTAATCCAAACATTTATTGAACAAGGGTAAGAGGTAGCAAAAACAACATACTAGTGTATATTTTCAGCTCCATATACTGTAGCTATGTATTTTAACTATTAGACGTGTCTTATATGATAGTGAAACTATAAAATGTGCTTTAAGAGGGCTAATCAAAACAGAAGGTGAATCCATGCAGATGTGATTTGTTGGCGGTTTTAACAACTATTTAGAGAGCTGTGAAAACGAAGCTGGTGACTGTTAATCTAAATGGGAAAATAAAGAACAAGTTGTGTATAAATACAGTATGCATGGACGTATTTGTGCATTTATTTTATTTTTTATATCCATTGGCCTAATTTACTAAAATATGAATTGAGATTGGGGCCTATGTCCCAATATTCATGCAAGCATAACAAATAATACCTGCATTGCATTTCATATGTAATTGTTTCCTTGTTGCCTTTTGCTGTGAAAATGTAACATTCCCTAACATTTGATTCCAATACCGTGTACAGACGATCGGACATTCTGACAACAAAACCATGGATTTCTTTCAGACGGATGTTGGCTCAAACTTGTCTTGCATACACACGGTCACACAAATATTGTCGGAAAGAACGCCAAGAACGCGGTCATGTAAAACATGTACGTCGTCATTATTAAAGGGAAGTTCAACTAGCAGGGGAAATATTTTGAGGGAGACCTCTGCACTGTGTACAGTCTATGCTAGCTGCAGTGTAAAGTGAACTATTTGTGACAACTTCCTCTCCTTAGGCTATTAGCTAGGGATTCTTAACTGAATGGTAAAAACAAACAGAGGGGAGAGTGTAAAGAAAAAAGAAAAACATAAAAAAAAGCATATGTGGTCCCTCCCAAATTCCATACCAGACCCTTTGAGTTTGGTATGGATTTTAATTGGAAACCCAACCCAAAAAAACAAGATGAAAAAAACATGGGATCCCCCAAAATCCATTCACATGATGTCAGAAGGGGGCGGGGTCACCCGTGGCATCACCAGGTGGCCACGCCCTTGCCTATATAAGCGCTGTCAAAGTGAAGAGAGAGCAGTCAGCAGGAGGCCTCCCATGGAGGTGGAGAATTTTAAATTTTTGCTATTATTCGGGTCTGTCGCAGAGTCATTGATGGTGGATTTACATTCTTGGAAGACCTTAATATTAATAACAACAATATTAAGTTAGATTACACTATTAGCGATCTCAGCGTAAATTTCCTGGATGTGGTGATTGAATATTGTGAGGGATCTTTTAAGACCAAAGTGTTTTTCAAGAGCACGGATCGGAACAGCTACTTATGCATCAATAGCGGACATCATCCGACTTGGATCCGCAATATACCTAGGGGCCAGTTTCTTCGGGTCCGTAGGAATTGCACTGAGGATATTGATTATTTTGTACAGGCCAATGTACTAAAAGACAGATTTGTACAAAAGGGATATGATGAAGCTAAATTGAACTGTACCATCCAAGAAATCTCTACTATCCCTAGGGAGGAATGTCTTAGAAATAAAGACACCATAATGACAACTAACCAACACCAATGTAGTTTTCTATCGGGCTTCCATGCTCAGTATAAAGATATTGAAAATATATTTAAAACACATTGGGATATTCTGAGTAAGGACAGACACCTTAACCAAATCCTGCCTTCATTACCTAGGTTTATTTACCGCAAGGCACCCAATTTTGGAGATAGGGTGGTTCAGAAAATACTAGACCCCCCAAACATATGGTTGAAATTAGACCTTACTGGTTTCTACCCGTGTGGCAGATGCATCTGTTGTAAAACGGTGAAAATACACAACAGGGGAATTAAGGAAATACAGGGAAGTGATGGTAAGACCTTTGAATTGAAGGAATTTACGACGTGCAATTCATCACACGTAGTATACCTCCTTTGGTGCCCTTGCGGCCTCCTTTATGTTGGCAGAACAAAACGATTACTCAGGATAAGAATATCAGAGCACTTGGCCAATATAAGGAAGGGTTATAAATACCATAGTGTCTCTGTCCATTTTAAGGATAAGCACAGCCAGGACCCCACACTTGCTCAATTTTGTTGGATCGACTGTGTTTATCCAAATTGGAGAGGGTCCAATAGGGTAAGGGACCTGTCACAGCGAGAGACGTCCTGGATATTCGCCCTCAAAAGTCTTTTTCCGCGGGGGATGAACATCGAACTAGACGTGAATAGTTTTATCAATAATTCCTAAATGGACGTTTTTGACTGAATTTTCACTCTGTATTGTAGTCTTATTCATCTAGGAGGGGTTGTTTACCCCTTGGCCTTAACCTTGAGTGTGTCCTTAATTAATAACTTTAGGGATAAAACATTTTCCCCTTCATTGTTAGTTGGGCCCTCCAGCTGTTGTGGGATTCATATAAAACTATACATATTTTTTCCGGGCTTTATAGTTTTCCTCATGATATATTTCCGGCTCTTTTTATATATATGGTCTAGTTTGGGCATAACACCCATGACTTTCCTTGTTTTTTTATCTTATTGACTTTTATTGTATTTTTTAGTAACATTCCTTATATATACATAATGTTGTTTAACATTTGGTATTACCATTAATGTCTTAATTATTGACATTTGTTTCCATATTTATCATCCATGTTTTTTAGAAATGTGCAGTCTTTTATATTTATTTTATATTGTTTATATATGCCTAATACTGTGATCCGATGTATTTATTTTGGCTGAAAATGCACCGGTAGGAGTGTTGTTTGTATCGCTGGTTGCTGCATGGGATGTGTCCCCCTCTGCAGCATCTGACGATTGTAGAGTTTAAATAAATATGAGGCAAGACAGCATGACCTTCTCTGCTGACACTGCATCATCTCCCAGAGGAGATGTTGTGGCTATGGACTTCCGCCCATACTGTGAGTCTCACAATGACTCACTTCCGCCCACACATCGCGATTTTAACTGACAGAATTCCGTCCATATACACCAGCTATGGTGATTGGAAGAATCTGCTAGATGGGAGACACGCATCCTAGCAGTGATGAATGTCTCTGGGCCCTCAATTATGATGGATGGATGATTAAGATTTCCTATTGGCTTACTCACCAACCCCCAGAAACGTCGCACAGGAAATGACACCTAACATTGGAGCCAGTGCACAGGTGACACCTAACATTGGAGCCAGTACACAGGTGAATCATGTTCCTTCTTAATTTTTTAAGTGTATCCACCATTATTTAAACAGTGAATCTCAGATGTATTACCTCATTCCATGAATAAGTCAAATTTTACGACAAAACATGTCGGAAGCTTGGTTATCATCTGATCAGTGACCAATTGCTAACGTGAGAAGATAGGCCAGTTGCGTGTTTGTTCGCCAGTGACCAGCTTCAATTTCACTTCCAACACAGTGTGGGGATCGAGTGGTGTGAGTTGCCTGGGTTTTATTTTCTGGGTCCGCCGAGACCGTTGCATTTCAGCCGCACAATACAGAGGAATCTTTGCTGTGTATTTATCACGCTTTTTAATTTTGGCATTGTGTGAGAGCATCTTTTGAAGATTTTGCTTGTGGTTTGTGATTAAATTACTTTTACGGTTTTACACTATGTCACACTTTCTTCATTTATGAGGATCTTACTTGTCCACCTGTCTGGGAACGGAAGCTCGCCTGCTGATGTAAACTAACTATAACAAAGCTACTGTGCCAAAACACGAGAGTGCTAGGCATATAGTTCCGGTGAGTGGCCATTTCTATTGGTGGAGGATTCACTATTTTTTCACATCGGGTGTGGTGGAAGATTTCTTTGAATATGTTTTGAAGATTTTACACCTTGAAGGAGAGAAAGAAGTGTTTTTCCTTTTCGCTCTTCCATGAACTTTATGTTTTTCTATGAACACTTTTATCACGGGCTTTTGACTCATTTGCATTTATATTTGGATTATTATTATTTATTATTCATCACAGTGTGGATCACACACACTTGAGCGCTGTTTTATATATCATTTTTGGTTTATTGGTTTAAACACGTTATATATACTTTTTTATATTGACACTTTTAGAACAGCAGCTGTGATTTCTACTATTGTTGTTGTCCTGAGCGCAGAGGTGTGAATCAATAGGGCGCCATTGTTTGATCACATTTTTTTCTATATATAGGATTTGTAAAAAATTGTCTCTTGTGGTTTTTTACTATTTGACACTTTTTTTGGTGAATGGGTAGGTGTACGATGTACCCAATATCCATTCACATAGGGAGATCTGGGGGCCCCTTGTTAAGACTCCAACAACCACAGCCCAGGGTTGTTGGGAAGAGGCCCTTGTCTTCATTAACATAGGGACAAGGTGCTTTGGGGTGGGGGATGCAGAGTCCCCCTGCCCGAAAGCACCCACCCCCCCACGAGGGCATGTGGCCTGGTATGGTTCAGGAAGGGGGTGCTTGCTCGTCCCCCCCTTTTACTGACTTTCCAGACTGCATGCTCGGATAAGTGTTGAGACATGCTTGCTGTTTATGGCTGAGGTTTGTGCATAGCAGAGAATATTCCTCTTGTGACCATCTGTACATCAGTAATGATGGCTACAAACAGGGCCGCTGTTAGAAATTATGGGGCCCCGTACAGCCTACCTGACGGGGCCCCCTTCGACCACATCTTTGACCCCACCCCTAACCCTGTTATAAAACAAAAGGCAGGTTTGTTGCTGTTTACACGTGCGTGCGGGGGCCAACATGTGCGTTCGCAATTGCGCGTAAACATTTTGTTAATAAAATTACATTGTAGGTTTCATTTGTTTTTTTTGCTTTCACAAGAAATGAATAACATTCCTTGTGATAGCAGAGCCATGACAGGTCCTCTTTTTTACTTTCTGCCGAATCACTGGGGCTAAAAAATTATATTCGATCATTGCTGCAGTGATGGGGGTAAAATGCAGCTCCACTGCACATGTTTACTGCTCCCCCCCAACTGAAGTAGCATTACAATCATCATCACAGGCAGCACAGTAAGCAGGGGCTCTATCATGGCTGTATGTGACATGGCTGTTTGCTGACTTTGTTAACTTATGGCTGTACTGTATATAACAGACTGTAACACAGCACAGCCATAACAAAGTAAGTCAGCAGCCATAAGACACAGAGCCAGGATAGAGCCCCTACTTACATAACTGTGCTGCCTGTGAAGACTATTGTAATGCTACAGTAATGATAACCTGCTGAGTTCTATTCTAAGGACACAGTGAGGACTCTATGCTTTATTCTTTACTCACTGTGTCCACTGCAGCCAGGCTCTCCTTCATGTCAGCCTCCTTGGCTGCATCTCAGCACCTGAGAACGGAATCATAGTATCACTCCGCCGGCCGGAACTAATTGAGTGAGTAGTGGAGGGGCTGCATATACATCCGCTCCCGAAAATGAAGAAATAGTCCCTTCTCTGTGAGCACCTGGGCCCCTCTGTTGACCTGATGGGGCCCAGGAAAATGGTATAACCCCGCTCCATAAAACAAGTAGGAGCGGGGGAGAAGTTTACCAAGCTTGATTTTTTTATTTTTTATTTATTGCAGCTGTAATGCTGGCCGGGCCCCTCTATGCAGCTGATAGGGCCGGGCCCCGTACAACAGGGCTGGCTGTACTGCCCTATCAGCGGCCCTGACTACAAACATAAATTAAATTAGCCACTTGGCCTGTTTTCAAGTAGTCTGAACATGGTGAAAGTATTGAAAGAAAAACTGTACAGGTCAGTCATTATTATTTTTACTTATTCACTTTAGGCCTTGTACTCACGGCAGGACATGTCCGATGAAAACGGTCTGCAGACCGTTTCCATCGGACATGTCTGGCCGGGGACTGCCCGGGGACTTCTGTTCGATGGCTATACACACCATCGAACAGAAGCCCGCGCGTAAACATTACGCGGGGCGTGTCCGCGGTGTCGCCGCGTCGATGACGCGGTGTCGCCGCGACAATGACGCGGCGACGTGGGCGGGCCGCCTTAAAAATGCTTCCACGCATGCGTCAAAGTCATTCGACGCATGCGAGGGATGCGGGCGGCAGGACATGTACGGTAGGTCTGTACAGACGACCGTACATGTCCGGGCGGACAGGATTCCAGAGGACTGTTTTAAAACAAGTCCGGGAAACAGTTGTCCGCTGGAAACCTGTCCGATCCGTCCCAAAATGGTCCGCTCGGGCCAACACACGGCCAAACATGTCTGCTGAAACTGGTCTGCGGACCAGTTTCAGCAGACATGTTTGGTCGTGAGTACGGGGCCTAACAGGAAGCAGAGGCTCCATATGTACTGGGAAAATATTGCTACTTGCTGTATATTTAAATATACAGTCAAATTAGAAAGACATAAGGTTCCATTAACATACATTAATAACAACATAATCATATATACTATTTTTTTTTAAACGACATCTGTCTAAATGCTTCAATATAGATTGTTTTTTATCTACATCCTAATCCCTTGAGGAGGAGACCGTTACCGTTTAAATTTGCAAGTACATTTGCCTAAGTAGGCACCTTTCTTATTTGAGTATTGATTTCAGTTCTTTCATTGCTACCTAATTTAGGTGCTGCTCTTTTACAACATAATAGAAAATAGAAACAATCTAGTGCTCAAATGGAAGAAATAAATTGTAAATTACCAGGGATATAATTGAAATGATTGCAAGCAACAAACCTCTGGTAGTATAAACCACAAACTGCAGCACAGTACAATGCAATTCATCATTAATACAACTTTCAACTACCTTTAAAATAAAATAAAACATTAGTATTAAAGTGTATCCAAGTGTATCCATATTACAAACATGTAATATATTCCAGTTTACCAGTCCTTAGATACAGTGACTGTATTAGTTTTAATTTTTTATGCTGTTTTTGGACTTTTTCACCTGGCAATGGGCCAGTAGAACATCATAAAACTAAAGACTGCAAAATGCAACTGTGCATAGTAGCCAATCAGCTTTTAACTTCAGCTTGTTCAATCAATCTTCAACAACAAAACTGGAAGCTGAAATATCGATGCAGAGCTGCACCAGATTTTGTACTTTTCAGTTTTAGTAAATCAACTCCCTGGAAGAAGAACCAAAAAAAGATGACGTCTGTCACAGATATACCGTTCCCCAGCATGCCCCGCGAGGGAAAAACTACTCCAATTGGCTGCTGGGGAAAAGTGGCTCCCTCAGAACCCCTCTAGCGCCACCTGTCGCTAGGGGTGGAATCAACACCCCTGGAGCGCAGACTGACCTACAGGACAGTTCAGGAAAGACAGCAGCCCATAATTTATATATAATTTATATATATATATATATATATATATATATATATATATATATATATATATATATATATATATATATATATTGTTGTTAATATTCATTTTAACCCACTGGTGCTGATATTACAAAGAAATAAGAAATAAGTCTTCTTCCTCTTATCACACCAGCTTCTCTCCCAGATTCTCCACCTCTGAGCTGGTGAATCTGGAAGGGAGATATTTCAGTAGAAGGGCTGTGAGATCTTCAAATCTCGGTTTATTAAACTGGCCGTTTGTCACAAAACATGTGCTTTGATGAGAAGCGGAGAATATGTTCTCTGCTACTTATCTCTGTTTATTAAACCGGCAATGCTCTGAGATAAGCTGTGATCATCATGATCTTGGCTGATCACGGTTTATTAAACGTACATTATACTGTAGGATGAGATCTCTTTAAAAGGGAAAGATAGATAAATCAACTTAGTAAGGAATTATAAGGGATAGAAACAAATGGTTGGAATTAGTCCTCATAAAGATATGGCAAAGTTGGAGGCAGATATATCTTCCTTAAAGGGTCAAATGAATCTAAGCCTATCACTCTGGCTAACATTTACTGTCCCAATGCTCATCAGGTGACCTTTTTCAAGACCACGTGTGACCTCTTAGCTGCCTTCAAGTCAGGACTCTTGCTTCTAGGGGGGGACTTCAATGTCCCCCTGAACCCCTTGCTGGACTCCTCCACAGGTACCTCCACCTTGACCTATAAAGCACTGAGGCAAATCAACCTCTGCCTTCAGACCCTGTCCCTGCATGATGTTTGGCGCACGCTGTGTCCCTCAGATAGGGACTATACTTTTTTTTCGGCCCCCCACCAAAAGTACTCTAGGATCGATTATTTTTTCCTCTCCCAATCAGATTTGGCATACCTCCAGACTTCCACGATCGAGCCGATGTTTCTATCGGATCACCATCCGATTAGTGTCACCTTAGCCTTTCCCGAAATGTCCTCTAGGTCTAAGACTTGGCGTCTGAACTCTTCCCTACTTAAGGACCTACCTGTTACTGACCAAATCCGCACGCGCATCCAACAGTATTTCACGGAGAATTCCAGCCCGGAAGTTTCCCCGGTTTCCCTTTGGGAGGCGCATAAATGCGTCATTCGGGGAGAGCTGATCGCCTTAGCTACGAAAGCCAAGAAACAGCGCCAGGAATACATAAACTCCCTCATAGCGACAATTAAGCCGCTTGAGGCACTACACAAGAGGTCTTGTGCCCTGGCTACCTTACACGACTTGACACGAGCCAGAACTTCTCTTATGGAGGAACTGGGCAAATGTACTAGGAGACGCTACATTCTCGGGCAGAGGATTTTTTATGAACAGGGCAACAAAAGTGGGCGCCTTTTGGCACGTGCGGTGCAGAACTCTAAGCTTACCTCCACTATACACCACATCCAGGGTCGAGATGGTACCCGGCTAGTTAAGAACGAAGACATTGCCAAGGAATTCGAAGATTTTTACTTCAAATTGTATAATCTCCATCCCCAAGCCCGCTCGCAGTCCAAGATCTCCTCGAGGAGATCGCAGATCAAAGACTTTCTTTCCCGCTATAGCCCCAACCCAATCTCCCCACAGACGTCGCTCGCCCTGGAAGGTCCCATTACAGCTGCGGAGGTAGAGTTAGCTGTAAAGCAAATGAAGACCGGAAAGGCCCCGGGCCCGGACGGTTTCTCCCTACAGTATTATAAATCTTTTGGCGGGGTACTTACCTCCAAGCTCCTGGATTTATTCAATGCCCTGTCTGACCCTCAGAATAAACCCGATAGTATGCTGAGAGCCCACATAACGGTGATTCCAAAGGACGGCAAGGATCCTTCTGCAGTGGCCAGCTACCGTCCGATCTCACTCCTAAACGTGGATATAAAAATCTACGCGAAAATCCTAGCGAATAGGGTGGCGCCCTTGATCCCGGGTATTGTCTCTTTGGACCAGGTGGGTTTTGTCCCTGGACGGGAAGCCAGGGACAACACCATCCGTACTCTGAATCTTCACCACTGGCTCACATCTACAAAGACCCAAGGATTTTTTCTTTCTCTCGATGCTGAAAAGGCGTTCGACAGAGTGGCCTGGGACTACATGCAGGAGGTACTAATGGCTTTGGGCCTGGGGCCCCGTTTTCTGTCGCACATCCTAGCCCTGTACGCGGGCCCTTCAGCCGCGGTTAAAGTCAATGGCCAGCTGTCGAGCGCCTTTCCCATTAGCAACGGGACGCGACAGGGCTGTCCTCTGTCACCTCTGATATACATTCTTACACTGGAGCCCCTTCTTAACAGGCTGAGAGACAACCCAGACATCTTAGGGATCAATGTGGGGGGGAGGGAGTACAAGGTGGCTGCCTTTGCAGACGATGTTCTTCTGTCCTTGCGCTCCCCCAGGATCTCCCTTCCCAATCTTCTTAAAGACCTGAATCATTTTAGCTTTCTCTCAAACCTAAAAATTAATCACACAAAATCCCAAGTGCTTAATGTCTCCCTTCCCTCCATGGAAGTGTCGCACTGTCGGGAATCTTTCCCCTTTAGATGGACGCAAGATTCTCTCACTTATCTTGGTATCCGAATACCCCCCAATTTGGAGGACCTGTATGCGAAGAACTTCCACCCAGCCCTGCTTAAAGCCCAATCATGCCTTGGAGAGTGGATGGGTATGAATGTCTCTTGGTTCGGCCGTGCGGCCTTGATTAAAATGATAATTCTGCCACGCTTACTCTACCTGCTACAATCGGTGCCCATCTCCTTGCCCTCGGGATTCTTCACATCATACAGGAAGGCATGCTCAACCTTCCTTTGGAGGGGGTCTCAACCCCCGAATAAAATACTCCAGACTCACTTTACCTAAATCTAGAGGAGGCATTGGCCTCCCAGACCTCCAGAAGTACCATAGTGCATGTCACCTCGCGAGGATAGCAGACTGGAATATCCATGCCGGGAAGCTTTGGGTCCCTCTGGAGAGGAGCTCCTCGCCAAGCCCCCTACATTTACTCCCATGGCTGCCGCCCAGGAATTGGCCTCAATCCTTGCGGACCCATCCACTCATTTACCCCTCACTCCTAGTCTTCAAGAAAGCCTCAACGTTGGGTCCCCCGTCCTCCCAACCGAATCCCCTGACGTCCCTGCGGGGAAACTTAGATTTTCCACCTGGCATGTCGATTGACTTTCTGAGCCAGGAATGGCCCTTTGAGGACGTGCTAGCCCTTCAACTTTTTTCCGCTGGGAAGCCTTTATCCTTTGAGGCCGTGAAAACTGGCTCTAAGACATCTTCTTTCTCCTTCTGGACATATAGACAGATTCGTCATTTCCTCGCGTCTGTGGCGGATCAATCGCTATGGACGCGACAACTTACGCCTTTCGAGTCTTTGTGCCATCGCAAAACGCCGCAAAGGCACCTGATCTCTCTTCTATATGCCCTCTTAATGGAAGGCCAGTCGCAAACGCCGTCCTCACCACAGCTCGCTTGGAACAAAGACCTTCAAACCTCCCTGTCAGCGGAAGATTGGCACACTATCTATGAATTTGCCCATAAAGGCTCTGCGAACGTGGCGGTTCAAGAGAACGGTTCCAAAGTGATCACTAAGTGGTACAGAACCCCGTCGCGCCTCCATAAATTTTCCCCTGATATCCCCGACACTTGCTGGAGATGTGGTGCGGGAGTGGGGACTATGCTCCATGTGTGGTGGGATTGTGGCGCCCTCCAACCTTTTTGGAGGGGGGTTCACGACCTCATCTCACATGTCACTACATACACCCTGGATTACACTCCCTCTCAATTCCTTTTGCATCATTCCTCGATCCCCAAAAGAGAATATTTCAAGTCCCTGGCCATGCACATGGTTAATGCTGCCAGGGTTTGCATCCCCAGGCATTGGCGCTCTACCGAGGTCCCGACAATAAGAGAATGGCTGGCATGGATCTCTTTGATAAAAGAAATGGAGGAGCTGATCCACATCTCCCAGGATAGAGTACAGAAGTTCTCCTTTACTTGGGCTTGCTGGAATCATTTTGTCACCACTGACCGCTTCCGGCAATGCGTTTCCTGAGTCGACAGCGACGAAGGAGGCCCCCCCCCCTCCCTGATCATCGGGGGGGGGGGCAGGCACGGACCCACTCTCCCAACTCCCTCCTTTCCGGTTCTTTCCCTTCTTACCTCCACTTTGGCTTTTGTCACCCCCTTTACACCTCTCTCCTCTCCCTTCCCTCCCCCCCCCCATCCCCTCCCCACCGTTCTTTACTCTTCCTCTACACAGACACTTGTTCCCTTCATTTTCAAGATACGTCACACTTTAATTACTGACCGAGACTGAGGCCTTGCTTCACCTCCCCCTCTTGCATTTGGCACGAGGGGGTTGGGGGGAGGGGAAGATTGTGAGTTAAGATCTTCCGCCCTATTCCGCTTATTTAGCCTTATGTGCCTCATGCAGGGTCTAAAAACGTTGATTGATGCCTATCTGTAGTGTTTCGCATTATGCTGTCTTCATGGTGTCTGTTGTGTGTTAATTATCTTGTCATGTATTTCATGGTATGTTTTGCAAAAATAAAAATCTTTTATGGAAAAAAAAAAAGATATGGCAAAGTTGTGTATATAGAAAGATTTCTTGAGCAATCTTCCTTGATAGGAAAAGATATAAGATGTATCTAAGAAAAGATTTACCGTATATAGAAAAGGATGAATTGGCTCTGGGATTTTTCTGTATTATAGAATATAGATCCTATATGCAAAGCAAATATACGGGTAGATTTACAAAAATTGTAGAGTGCAAAATCTGTTACAGATGTGCATGGTAATCAGCCAGCTTCTAACTTCAGCTTGTTCAAGTAAGTTCTGACAAAAACCTGAAAGCTCATTGGTTTCTATGCAGAGCTGCACCAGAATTTGCACCCAGTATTAGTAAATCAACCCCATAGACTAGAGTGGTGAATCAAGTAATATAGCCTAATATATAGTGCTCTGAATATGAAGAGTTGGCAAGTCCAGTAAACCACCTTGTGAAAAACACCATAAGATTCTACACATTTAATTTATTAACAAATGAAGCTTGTGTTGTACTCTGATAGGGATGGACATGCGCAGGAGGATGCAAGTCATGCTTGGTATGCAAAATTAATAATATAACAAAACAGCCATGACCCATGACCCCGATAATGCATTTCATCATATAGACTTCAATAGAAGCATCATCAGATATTCAGTGCTGTCATTTGAATATCTTTTGTTAAGGTGTGCAGTGCATGTGTGTGGTATTTATGTACACTGGATAGTTACATACTAGTGTTGTATTAATATATACTCTGTGTTTATATAGATCTATATCTATCTATCTATCTATCTATCTATCTATCTATCTATCTATCTATCTATCTATCTATCTATGTGTATATATATATATATATATATATATATATATACGTACGTGCGTGCGTACGTACGTACGTACGTACGTACGTACGTACGTACGTACGTACGTACGTACGTACGTACGTACGCAGTTGTGCTCATAAGTTTTCATACCCTGGCAGAATTTATGATTTCTTGGCCATTTTTCACTGACATGCAGCCACCTTTTTAATACCAGATCAATGAAGCAGCGTCTTCTGACATCTGTTATGCCCTGTACACACAATCGGTTCATCCGATGAAAACGGTCTGATGGATTTTTTCATCAGATATCCGTTGAAGCTGACTTTCATCAGTCTTGTCTACACACCATCAGTTAAAAAACCGATTGTATCAGAACGCGGTGACGTAAAACACATTGACGTGCTGAGAAAAATGAAGTTCAATGCTTCCAAGCATGTGTCGACTTGATTCTGAGCATGTGTGGATTTTTAACCGATGGACGTGCCCACAGACGATCGGTTTTTTAACCATCAGATAATTTTAAAACAAGTTCCTAGTTTTTTCACCGATGGATAAAAAACTGATGGGGCCCACACACGATCGGTTCGTCTGATGAAAACGGTCCATCAGACCGTTTTCATCAGACGAACCGATCGTGTGTACGGGGCTTCAGGGAGAAACAGGAATGGGACCTCACAGGGTGAATAGAGGAAGGGTAATTTCTCACAGAAGCTAAATGGAATCTGCAGATTTAATACATAAGCAGGAATTAAGATATTTGAACGTACATAGTGTTATACTGTATGTTAATGACATGAAGGTGGTTTTGAATGTCTGTAACCCTCAAGGTAAATTCCTTAAAGCAGGCCTTTACTCATTATGATAGTTAAAAAGTACAATGTGGCAAATTACTATTTCCGAGAAAATATATTGATTCTTTGTAAGTTAAAATCATGTGGGACGTGTAACCATTTTACAATCAAAGAGTTTAAGAAGCGTACTGTGTTTGAATCATTAATAGATGACATTGCTCCTTCATCATATGCATAGAAATTAACAATGATGAGATACTTAGAGTCCAGATTAAAGTTAAGAGCTGAATTTTAAGCCAAATCAGAAGGTCACATAATAAGAAGTTTAAGATCAATTAAGCAGATGTCAAGAGAATAACAGCTAAGAATAGAAGTCACCTTTATAAGTACTAAGTACTAAAGACTGTCCATAATACATAGCATCAATACAGAATTCTTGATATACCGCTGATGGATTTCCTGTATTATTGATGTTCCTTAGTGTAAAATTTGTATTGATCTCACCATTATATCTCCATCGATCAACCAATGTAAAAGGAAAACCAGGTATTAGTTTTAAAATGTTTTCTTGCATTACTGATACACTACCTAAGCATCCAAATTGATCATATTTCAAATCCATTTAGGGCTTCATAACATGCGAGTTGATTATGAAGAATGAAACAATGCCAAATCAAGGAATATAGCCACATATATAGTGCTCTGAATATGAAGAGTTGGCAAGTCCGGTAACCCCCTTGTGAAAAAAACCATAAGATTCTACACATTTAATTTATTAACAAATGAAGCTTGTGTTGTACTCTGATGGAGATGGACACACACAGTCATGCTTGGTATGCAAAATTAATAATATAACATAACAGTCATAACCCATGACACCGATAATGCATTTCATCATATAGACTTGATTAGAAGCACCATCAGATATGTTGTCATTTGAATATCTTTTGCTAAGGTGTTCAGTGCATACATACAGTATTTATGTACACTGGATAGTCATGTGGTGTGATGATACGCGGCGGGATTGGAGAAATAGGCGGAACCGGAAGTGACGGAAATATACAAGCTCGGCGTCCGTGGATTATTACCTGTTTATTTAATCAAAAAGTGAGTATATCTACATTTTTATTCAAATAAATTGGCTTGTTTTAAATGGGATTACGCTATTGCTGATTTCTCTTCAATTCCATACCTCCCTATATTGAGCCTGTTATACTAGAAGGACACACTACAATCCATCTCTGGACCCATCATAGAGGGACCCTCTGTGGATTACTGCATTTGATTTATTCATGCTGTAACCTTACAGCAGTAAGGTGAGGGGCTCGTACACTCGTACAGTGGACTATCCTGGCACCGGCCATTTCTTTCACGGAGGAGGGATATACCACTCATCTCAACTGTATTTGATTGCCATAGTACCTTCTGAGACTAGTTTACACGTTATAGATTCTCTTACACAGAGTTTGCATTTGGACTTTTTACTTATGCTTATTATTCATATTATGTTTTTTAAAAAAAAATGTTTTATGCTATGGAACCTTCTCTATCTTATTCTTAATGGAATACCTTGATGGAGAGGATGTTGTTATTTGGAAGGATACCCTGATTTATCTCCAGTTCTTACTAGAAAGTTTAAAGACCCACTAACAAAGCTTATTTAACCTTCTTTTTAGTTAAAGAGGTCATATCCTTCTAGTGAGTTGGACATTAAACCCCACACATTAGGTGCAACTGTAAAGTTCTCTGCTTATGACGATGGCACAGACAAAATTACAGGACATTGGGGAGAAGATAATAAGAGGAAAAAAAAAATCTCACAAAATGAAACAAAATGGATATTCCTGTTAGACATCCTTCAATCAGCGGGTATGGATATAGATATCAACTGTTTTATTACCAATTTTTTATAATTTTATAAATACCTCCCACTTCCACCTTTTAACAAATGTTAATATATTTTTTTAACAATTTAATAAAACCTTTCATTTCCATATTAATTACAGATACCCACCTCTATACTCATTATCGTTAAAGTCCTCAGGGAATACACTTAAATATATTATTCCCATACACATACTTTTGTGTCATGTGTGTATGCCTAAAGCTCATTTTACTTCCATTTTATACATTCCAAACATTTTGTATTTAATTTTTATTTACCGTATTTTCCGCACCATAAGACGCACTTTTCCCCCAGAAATATGGAGGAAAATGTCTCTGCGTCTTATGGTGCAAATATACGACAGGCACCGCCCCCTGCCGCCGATGGCACCGCCCCCCACCGCCGATGGCACCACCCCCCACCCAGTGCACCTTGATGAAGTAAGTCTTTCACGAAACTAGTCGGGCGGAACGAGCGGCACACTGGCATCACCCCCTGGACTGCTCAACAATTTCCCAACTGACGGGTCTGTCTGTCTGTATCCGGCTGGTACAGCGGACTCAAGGCTTCTTTTTTAATGCAAAAGTGTGAGTTTTTTATACATATGAATACTCTATAATACATTTTTAAAAAGGTTTTACACTATCGAAGCATTCCCATGTCTCTTTCCATTTATATGTGATCGTCATCATTGGAGATTTGGATGGTGGATATGACCCTTTTCAGGCTGCCCATATGCTGCTGAGTCCAGCTGTTTGTATTACCTACATGCGATTTGGGGACCCCTGTAATAAGGGACCAATGAGATCTGGTAAGCAGATTGGTGTGCTCTTTCCGTGGAGGTCTTTTTCTGTTGGATGGTCACTAAGCATCAATACCATATATGTACATCACTCAAGATTACACCATTTAAGTTTTTTTTTCACATGGGTGGAGGAGAATTGTTTTTTTCTTCCTTTTTTTCTACAGACAATTTTGTTTTATTCTACTTTTTTGTGTTTTGTTTTTTGATTGTTTGGTTCATGGGTCCTTTTTTGTTGTAAAGTGTCTGGCTTCGCATTTATGAGGACTCGTGTAATATCATACAACATTATATCACGTGACACAAGGACTTCTATATGTTTTTGGGAATTTATCACTGTTTATTCCAGAATTTATATATGAATGTTTATTTGTCAATTATCACACTATTCATGCACAGTGTTTTATGAGCTTTAGCGCAATTATTTATTTTTCTCTATTTGTTCACTGTTTGTATTACACAGCGAATCGCAGCTTTAGCATTTTTGCATCACAGCAAACGTTCACTTATCTGTTTTTACGGTTTTGTTTTATTAGCGCAGTTTATATCACAATTTTTTTCCATATCATAATCAGAATGGCTTAAGCCTCGTACACACGATCAGTCCATCCGATGAGAATGGTCTGAAGGACCGTTGTCATCGGTTAACAGATAAAGCTGACTGATGGTTTGTCGCACCCACACACCATCGGTTAAATAACCGATCGTGTCAGAACGCAGTGACGTAAAACACAACGACGTGCTGAAAAAAATGAAGTTCAATGCTTCCAAGCATGCATTGACTTGATTCTGAGCATGCGTGGATTTTTAACCGATGGTCGTGCCTACTAACCAATGGTTAAATAACCTATGGGGCCCACACACGATCAGTTTTGATAGATGAAAACGGTCCATTAGACCGTTGTCCTCTGTTTAACCTATCGTGTGTACAAGGCCTTAGGGTATAATATTACAATAATAAAATTAAAACCAAAATTGTACCTGTAAATGGATGGACAAATCTAAAAAAACATTTTTAACCACTTCAGCCCCAGACCATTTTGCTGGTCAATGACAGGGCCAATTTTTGCGATTCAGCACTGTGTCGCTTTGACTGACCATTGCGCGGTCGTGCGACGTGGCTCCCAAACAAAATTGGCGTCCTTTTTTCCCACAAATGGAGTTTTTTGAGGAGGAGGGGGTGGTCAACCATATAAAAGGCAGCAGCGAGGTCCAAGAGTTGGAGTGCAGAGTAGTGTTCATTGGTTTTGGCTGTTAGTAGATCGTTTGTTAGTTTTAGGAGAGCATTTTCTGTGTAGTGTTGGGGACGAAATCCAGACTGAAGGGGAGCAAGAATGCTATTATGAGTCGGTTGTAGACCAGACGTTCAAGGAGTTTAGATAAAAAGGGGAGCAATCATTCTCTTTCCCACAGCCAAGACTCTTACTTGATAGGAATGATGTCAAATAAAAGAGATCATAAACACTTTGGTAAAAAAATAATCCAAATCAGAGTATATTATTTAGTATGTGTTAAAGTTATAGCGTTGACAAACTATGGTATATATGGCGACCGCAATACAAATATATACGTTGCGGTTTGCAAGTGTTTATTTATGATTATAGCTAATGATATCAGCAATAACCCTGGTACGTTTTTTTTAGCAGGCGGCTGGCTTTCTCATGAAACTGCTCATGAGCCACTGGAACCTTTTCCAAAGCGATTGGAGGGGGGTGCTGTCCCACCACTTGCCAGTGTTTCTCTGGATTTGCTGGTTCCCCCCAGAAACAATCTGACAATGCGGCCGGCTGCTCCTATAGGTGATCAAAGAGTTAACACTCCAAGACTCTATGGCCTTGGAGGACCAAAATGACATCATGACATCACCAGTCCAGCCTGGCATTTTTTTAATGTTGCAAAGCTGTAAAAGGAAGACTTACTAGAGGAGGTATTAAGTAGGGGATCAGGAGATACATTAAAATCCCCTCATACAAGCAGGAGGCCTTCTTTAAAATCAAGCAGTTTCTTTAACCACTTCAGCCCCAGAAGAATGTACCCCCTTCCTGACCAGAGCACTTTTTGTGATACGGAACTGCGTCGCTTTAACTGACAAACCTTACAAAATTGGCGTCCCTTTTTCCCCACAAATAGCGCTTTCTGTTGGTGGGATTTGTATCACCTCAGCAATTTTTTGTTGTGCTGTAAATAAAAGAAGAGTGACAATTTTGAACAAAAAAAGCAATATTTTTTACTTTTTGCTAAAATAAAAATCTCCAATAAATATATATGAAAAAAAAATCATTGTCATTTATACAGTGATCAGTGCTATACAAATGTACTGATTACTGTGTAAATGACACCAGCAGGGAAGGGGTTAAACCCTAGGGGGTGATCAAGGGGTTAAGTGTGTTCTATTAAGTTATTCTAACTGGGGGGGTGGGCTACAACTGACATGACAGGGAGCAGTAGATCCCTGTCATGTCACTAGGCAGAACAGGGAAATGCCTTGTTTACATAGGCATCTTCCCGTTCTGCCTCTCTGTGTCATGATCGCGGGCAGCCAGCGAACATTGAGTTTGCCTCTCCCACGGGCACGGAGTACACGGTGGGCGCGTGTAGCCAAATTAAAGGGGACATATCTGTATGCCCATTTGCCCACCGCTACCATTGTGCCGACATATATCGGAGTGCATCGGTCGGCAAGTGGTTAAAGGATAATTTCACCTTTTATAACATGTTACACCCATATTCAGAGTGTAACATGTTATGAACGAACTGGCCTCCACACCCCTCAATTCCCTGATTTTACAGCTGGTCTGGATCTTCTCTCCCCCCTGCTAGCTGTCACAACTCCGCCCGCCTGCTGCATCACTCATTTACAGTGTTCTGTGAATAGAAAAATATGAGGTCCAGCAGCCTCTGCAGCTGTCGGCTTTCAATTAACTACCACAGCACTGTGGTAGCTCGTTCTCTCTTCCTGATAGATTGTATCTACTTGCCCATATGGGATGTACAGGCACACAGATACACTGACAGATCTGCAGGAGACCTGCATGGCACCATAGATCTGCTGATTGCCGGTGCTATGCTTGAGGCCCCGTACTCACGACCAAACATGTCTGCTGAAACTGGTCCGCGGACCAGTTTCAGTGGACATGTTCGTTCGTGTGTAGGCAGTAACGTACAGGATTCCAGCAAACAATCGTCGGCCAGACCGTTTTCCAACGAACAACTGTTTCCTGGTCTTGCTTTAAAACAGTCTGCTGGAATCGTGTCCGTCAGACATGTTCGGTCGTCTGTACACAAAAGCAGCGTACAAAAACCCCGCGCATGCTCAGTCCAAATGAGGAGACGGGAGCGCTCGTTCAGGTAAAACTCGCGTTTGTTTGGGATATGGCACATTCGTCATTAGAAACCTTTTATTCTAGCAAGAGAACAATGTCTTAAAAAGGCGCACTAAACCACATTTTCTTGCCTCGTTTTATTAATTCTTCTCTTGCTAGAATAACCCCGTTCTCTTGCTGATGCAATTTCAATAGAGTTGTCCCATACTGAAATGTCACATTTCTTGCTTGTGATGTAATCCTTTAATAATGTTTTCTATGCCAGACGTGTGTTTTGGTTGGTGGTCCTCCATAATTTATAGTAGTCATTTTTGTAAAGGAATGTGCATATTTTTTTTTTTTGTTGTTTCTAGTTATGTCACCATTTAAAATATTTTTTTTTTACATGTTTTTTTTAATTTTTTTTTTTATTTATTTTTTTTGGTGTTTCATTAGAGAATATTAAACCATGTTGGCACACCAAATGTCCCCCTCCCCCAAGGAGTGTGTCCTTTGTAAATTACCCATTGTATATTTATTAAAGGTTTGCTGCCTAATAATCCCCACAGTATAACAAACAATAGACATGTTTTCAAATGAAAGCAAAAAGCCTTTTATTCAGGCAAATGTCATCACAAAAAATAAAAAGAACGGCAGCACTAGAATAGATATCAAACTATATGCAAACTTGCATTTCCAACATGGTGAAGGATAAACTTCCAAGCCTCAGGAGCCAAACACAAAAATATGAAGCAGCAGCACACAAACAAAGGAACCCAAACTGTGGTAGTACAAACAAGATGTCCTTTATGTGGAAGGAAATGGAAGGCAGAAAATCAACGTTTCCTCCTCTTTCCAGCCTTCCCTCCAGGCAGCCTTCCAGCGGATCTAACACGGGGTCTTGCAGGTGGGGTCGATGTGGCAGCAGGAGGATGGTGTTCCGCAAGCCGGGCCGGGTCACATAGCCCAGTCTCTGGGGTCAGCAGGCCCCTCTGCATCCACCAAAGGACCTGGTTCATCAGGGCCTTTGCCAGTCTTCTCTGGTCCTCCTCCCCTTCATTTAAATCATGGGCCAATGAGGCACTGAAGGCCTCTGTGGGGTTGAGGGGGGCCCTCATGATGGCGCTTGCCTCCTGTATCATGCGGAGGCTTGCCTCCTCCACAGGCCTCAACTGCCTCCTTCGGCCTGATGGCCTCACCTGGGGGGGAGAAGACTGGCTGGTGGTGGTTCTCCTGGCCGGGGGGACCTGCTGCAGGCCACTGGGCCCAGCCTCCTCCTGGCTGCCACTGACCCCGGCCTCCTCCTGGCTGCCACTGACCCCGGCCTCCTCCTGGCTGACAGACACTTGAGGATCTGCCACCTCCTGGCTGATCTCTTCTTCCTGTGTGCAAAAAAAAGGACATTTTTTACAATTTCGCTAAATAAAACCACACTCATTTTCATGTTTTTCGTTTAGTATTTTCTGTTCATTATTACTTGAATACACTCTACTTCTGACCCCTGCAGTTGTCATCTCTGACACCTATTTGTCTGAACACCTTTTTTTTTGCTTTTTCCCAGCTTGGCTTTTTTTTTACAATATCTAATCATTAATCCACCAAGAATTATTTACGCAAGAAATATAGAGGAAACTACTATACCTCCTCATCGAAGGGTGGCAGATCTGCATCTCTGTCAGCCAGGCCCTCTTCCTCCGACTCTGCAGGGCTGTGGTCATCTGGGGAAGGTCCGCTGGAAGGTAGCATGGAGGAAAGGTTGGAAGAAAGACTCAACATCGTTTTCCTGCCTTCCATTTCGTCCCGCAAAAAAGCCATCTGTTTATAATACCAAAGTTTGGGTTCCTTTGCTTGTCTTGCTGCTGCTCCCGATTTTTTGCTTTTATTAGCTTTGTATGCTCTCCTGTATGTGCTTCTGAGGTTGGCAAGTTTATCCTTCACCATGTTGGCAGTGTATCCTGGCACCCAAGTTTGCATATAGTTTGCTAGCTCTTCTAGTGCTGCCGCTCGTACCTCTTTATTGCAATATAATGCGTGTTTGGAATTCCACAGGATGGGCGTCTCCTGATATTTTTGGAGTAAGGCCTCTATAGCTTCCTTGGTTTGTAGGAGGTCCATTGAATTGTTTGAAAAATTATATTTCTTTTTGAGTCTAGATTCCAAAAACATAAACCACAGAAAAATAAATATTCAAAAGGATCAGCGTTGACCTTGATCTAATATGTGTCTTCAAATTTATTACCTATATCTAATTACAAACACAGTCTCTCTTGTTTAAACAATGATTGGCAGCCCGGCCGCATTGCTTGTACCAAACATTGATTTGCTAGATGCAGAGCCATTGTTAACATTGCAGTAAATATTTTTAATATAGAAAAATAAACAATGCTTACAAATGACAGTATTCATCTAGGCACTCTTTCATGTGTAAATCTCATGCCCCTGACAATGGATGACATAAAAGACACTTCCTAATGACCTCTGTACAACCAACACTTGAACAATACTTTGCCTGATCTGAATACACCATTCAAAAACTTGTCAATGAGGTACAGCATTGTTCACATCTCTATTTTGTGAGGTGTCCAAAAGCATTTGGATACCAAAATAACATTGTGGTACCCCATAGACAGAATAGCTTAAAAAGGGTGCAACCAACAGCCCAAACCCCCATCCCATGTGTCTACATTTTCAAGGCCTCTGCTGATCACATTTTTAATTTCCTTACCTTCCTGTCTCTCGCTCCTCGTTTCTCACGCTCGCCTAATTACCGCGTAAGATGCGTAATCACGGCGTGCACCTTTTAAACACTCCGCGTATTTATTAAACCCCGCCCTCGTCACCTTTGCGAGGCCCCTAATCAATGAGTTTAGGAAATATGGCGTTAACTGTGTATGTTCTGGATGCGCTCGAAGATTCTCCGCGTAACCGACGTAAACATGTTGTTTGCATTCTCTACACTCCGCGTATGTATTAAACGCCGCCCTCTTCTCCGCCCATGGCGTAAGAATTCATCTTTTCCACGCCCATAATCTCTGTGGGAAAGGAAAGATGGCGATGTCACACGAGCGGGCACGATGCTCTCATGCCACAAGTGAAGGGACAGAGGCAGGGACGTCCCGATCAAGGCAAAGAAGATATAAAGCCACTAATATGCGGTTCCAGGAAATGGTGGAGTTAGTTTACATCATGCGAAAGAAGGACTATGATGGTGAATTAGGGCCATACAAGACCCCTAACCGCCGAAAGGCACATATTATGGACAAGGTGGCGAGGAGAATGCAGAGGATGTTTGGGATCACCAGGTCCAAGGAACAGCTGAGGAAACGATGGTCAGACTTAAAATTGAGGGAGCCACATCAGATGAAGAAAATACTTAAAATTCTGCGTAAAAGTAAGTAAATATATATTGGGGTTGGGGGGGGGGGGTGATTGTCTGCAATAATGTGTTGCCATGTATATTTCACCATCTGCCTCCTTGGCCTGCTTGTAATTTTAAAGACATGTTGTCATTAATTTTTTATGACCTAAATACCGACATATTTACAAATAGTGTTCTTAGTAAACAACGTAACATCACATAGTTTCTCAGAAAGGCTCGGTTATTCCAGGAACAACACACCTGGACATGGCTCACTGGCCAAAAACTTTGTTTGTAAACATTGTGTAAAAGCTAGTTCTAGAAAATAAAATTATGAGAATGGGAAAGGCAAACAGGATTCATTCTAAAAACAGTGGTAATAAAGCAGATGTTTTCACATCTGCAATGCAGAGCACCTGTGTCTCCCCAAATCAAAAATGGGTTTTGGTAGGGTCTCCCAGAAATACAGTTTAGGGGGGACATCCATGTGTGTCACTTTGCTAAAAAGGGGCAGGATCAGAGCTTGCCATATAGAAGTAATTGCAAAATGTAGGTTTGGTGAAAGATAAAAGTAACTAAATGAAAGCATCTTCTAAGCAATGTGTGCGATTTATGCTCTCCAATATCTGTGTGCTGATGAGTCTACATTTTTTTTGGTTTATTTCAGGGGAAAGAAGTCGCCAGCATTTGGAGGAGGCAGAGAGGGCCAGACAAGGCCAAAATATGCCATCTCAACATGTGGAGGAGGAGGAGGATGTGGAAGGAGAAGAGGATGTGGAAGGAGAAGAGGATGTGGAAGGAGAAGAGGATGTGGAAGGAGAAGAGGATGTGGAAGGAGAGGAGGAAGGAAGAAAGGAGGAAGGAAGAGAGGAGGAAGAAGTAATTTTGGACTTAGAAGTTATAGCAGATGAAGGGCAAGTGGCGGAAGAACAATTTGGCGAATTGAAAGAAGGTGGATTGATGGATGAAGGAGGAGTCCAAGATGATGGGGAAGTGGTGGAAGAAGGAGGAGTGATAGAAGATGATGGGGAGGTGGTGGAAGAAGGAGGAGTGATAGAAGATGTCGAAGAGGTGGAAAGGAGAAGCCCATCAGGTCAGTGTCACCCTAGCTTGATTCAAAAAAACATATGTAGATAGGCCTCATCGAAAAATAAGGTTGTAAATGCCATTTTTTTTTTTTTTTTTAGGGGAGGAGGATGGTGTGCCAATATTTTCACGTGCAAGTGCTGCTATAATTATTCAGCAGGTAATGGAGTGCAGCACTGAAATGCACAATATGCGTGAAAGGATGGTTGTCATGGAAGAGAATTTAACAAATGTCCTTTTGGAATGCTGCACGGAAATGGACAATATGCGGCAAAGAATGATGGTCATCGAATCTAATTTTAAAAACATTATTGACATGATGGGCCGTGTCAAAGACTGAAACACCCCCCGCCCATCCCCCGCCCCCACAAACATTTTTACAGTTTTAATAATGAATACGCCAAAATTTTAAGATACACACACAGTGTGCCAACATGTGCTATCTGCCATCACAGAATATCTAATGTCTGTGCTTTGTGGGTCCAACCCCCTCCTCCATCCTCAAGTAGTTGAGAGGAAGGGTTTGCTCCCACAGAACACAGACATTGATCACCCATGATGTCAGATAGCACATGTGGCCATTTGTCTGTTGAACCAATGACATTTGGCGAGTTTGCACTGAATGTGTGTATCTTCCAATTTTGGCGTGTTCCAGTGTGAAAGCACACCATGACTGACTGCTGTTGTGAGTTTTTATATTTTTTGAATTGGATTTTGTTACTTTTTGACCATGTTGAACATTTTGGGATACTATAAAGTTTAGACCATAAAGAATAAACAACGCCAACAAATTTAAAATATATATATATAGAATTATAAATCTCTCTATTCACTGAATTTAGTGAAGTCGAGATTTGACTCCAAAATCTCACCAAAAAATTTACTTTTTGAAAAACACACCAAAAACAAAAAAAAATGGTTAAAAAAATATTGGTTTTTGTGCATAAAAAATATGCCAAAAAAAAAAAATTAAGGCGGTAAACACCCCACCAAAAATAGTCTATATATATATATATATATGTAAACAATAAATCTAACTATATTTGATAAACAAAAATGTGAACTTGTTAATAAATGTATAATCTGCATAATATTTTTGGTTGAATTACCTGAAAAAAAAAAAAAAAAAAATTTTTTTGTAGACTCCTAAGTACAAAAGCAGGGAGTAATGAAAAAAATATAAAATAATTTTTGGGGTCATGAACAAGCAAAAATTAAAATACTTGACCTCAAAATTTACAAATGGAGTTGCTTCTTATTTCTAGACTCAATACCCTGTTTGTAGATGAGTGAATACTGTGCAAAATGTGGTTAGTTACTAAAAGTGGAGAAATCAATTATGCATTACAATTGAAGAAGTTAGTTAGAGAACCAGGAAGACAGATAAAAAGAGAAAAAGCATTAATGACAAACAACTGTATAAAGTCCAATGGTCTAATTATGTATTATTTTTGAGAATATTCCTTTCTTTGGGGGCCGAATTAGAAAGAAATATGATCTGGCATAGCAATGGCCCCCCGACCCATGAAGTACTCAACATATTTGTCGCGTACCTCACGAGCTGATTGGGGGGCCAAGCCAGCACGACCAGTGTCCAGCCCGGGAAGGGGATCTGAGGGTAGTCTTGCCTCAGAACCGATGTCGGGTAGGTACGTCTGGGAGTGCCTGCGTAAAAAGTTGTGCAAAATGCAGCAGGCAAATACAACGGTGTCCAATTTATATTCCGCCAGATGTATCGATGTCCTGAACAGGCGGAACCGGTTGGTGAGTATCCCAAAGGCATTCTCGACTACCCTCCGAGCCCTGGCCAACCGAAAATTAAACACACTCCTCTCTGAGGTGAGGGTCCTCTGGGGAAAAGGCCGCATGAGGTGAGGACCAAGCCCGAAAGCCTCGTCCGCTAGGAACACAAACGGAAGTCCTTCCACATTATCTTCATCTGGTGGCAATGCCAGACCACCAGCTTGGAGACGATCATAGAAATCAGTCCGTGCGAACACTCCCCCATCAGACATCCGGCCGTTCTTCCCCACGTCCACATATAGAAACTCATACTGTGCCGACACCACCGCCATCAACACAATACTATGATAACCCTTGTAATTATAATAGTAGGACCCCGAGCGGGGTGGGGGCACAATGCGGACGTGTTTCCCATCTATTGCTCCACCGCAGTTAGGAAAATCCCACCGCTGGGCAAATTGGGAAGCCACAGACTGCCATTCCTGTGGTGTGGAGGGTAGCTGTGGGGACAAACAAAAAAAGAGATTTAGTACTTTGTAACAAAAACATCCTACAAGCATCCTTGTGACAGTTCACAGTATTAAAATTGCATTTGAAAAATGTGCATGGAGAATTTGGGAAATGAAATATATAGGGCCACTTCATTAAGAGACTCCACAGCCCTCTGATGGGGACAATAAAAGTTTGAAGGGGGGGGGGGGGGACACAAAAACCAAAAAGTCCTGTTTTAAAAAATGGCAAGGTGGGTTTGTCCCTAGGATAGCATGCTGGACAGGTTAATATTGGGTAAGGGACAAATATGCAGGTAGGTCAAGAAAAAAACATGTAAAAGCTGATATCAACATGCATAGGGAGAAAAGGTAACGTTAGTTAAACACACAGCATATCTGGGAAATTAAAAATAAAGTTAGTTGGCCACATTATTACAGCCAGGAAACTTACCTTAATATACTCCTCATGCATAACTTTGATGATGGCAGCACACGTGTCCGGTATGATGACCCCAAGCGCCTGCGGAGAGATGCCTGTCGAGAACTTGAGGTCCTGCAGGCTCCTCCCAGTCGCCAGGTACCGCAATGTGGCAATAAGCCTCTGCTCGGCCGTGATGGCTTGGCGCATCACAGTGTCCTGCCTCGTGATATAGGGGGACAGAAGTTCCAGCAGACTGTTGAATACGGGGTCCGTCATGCGGAGAAAATTCCTAAAGTCATTAGGATTATTCTCCTGGAGTTCCCTAAGCAGAGGCATATGTGAGAACTGGTCACGCTGGCGCAACCAATTCTTGGTCCAGAAACGCCTCCGCCCCCTGTTTCTGGCCAAAGTACTGGACAAATGAACATATCCAGCAGCCATCCCATAAACAGCACCAACTCGCGAAAATTGACGCTGCTGCTCCATCATGGCTTCAAACCGGCCGGCTGGTCAGTCAAGAACACACTGAAACAGAAAGCACTCGCAAATCCAGCACTACCTGCGACAAACGCGTGACAAACAGATACGAGCGCACAGGATGCAACTGCTAAAGCAGAAACAACCTGCTAGCCTATAGCCGAATGACAACTACGTTACCGCAAGCACACGCACTGAACCCGTGAATACACGCTGTCAAAGCCTGGAGACCGAGAAGCGCGAATCAGCTCTAACCAAACCTTCACTAACACGAGCAAACCCGTAACTAGCAAAAGAGGAACAGAGGGCGGCGCCATTAAGTTTGGTCTTCCCCTTTATAGTGACGTCGTACGTAGTTTACGTGCACGCGTTCCGGTACGACGGTAATTTGGTCCGCTGGTGTGTACACGCCAGCGGAACCAAACACAAATCAGCCTTGTACGCCGGAAACTGTCGGCCAGACAGTTTCCAGCGCACAGATCCGGTCGTGAGTACAAGGCCTGGGAGGCTCCAGAAACAAACAAAATAATAAATGCACAATTTTTTACCTGCAAACAAATGTGTATTTATTATTTTTTGCTAAAAGGGGAGCTTATCCTTTAACCACTTTTTTACTGGGCAATTTTACCCCTTTCCTGCCCAGGCCAATTCTCAGCTTTTATTGCTGTCGCAAGTGGAATGACAATGCTCTGTCATGCAACACTGTACCCAAACAAAATTTGTATAATTTGTTTAACACAGATAGAGCTTTCTTTTGCTGCTATTTAATCACCACTGAGTTTTTATTTTTGGCTAAATAAACGAGTAAAGGTCGACAATTTAGAAAAATAAAAGTTTTCATAGTTTGTTATAACATTTTGCAAACAGGTAATTTTTCTTCTTCACTGATGTGCGCTGATGAGTCTACACTGATGGGCACTGATAGGCACTAATAGGCTGCATTGGTGGGCACTGATAAGGTGGCACTGGTGGGCACTGATGAGGCTGTACTGATAGGTGGCACTGAAGGGCACTGATAGTCAACACCGATGGACACTGGTAGGCAGCACAAATATGTGAAACTGATGGGGGGGCACAGATGGGCACTGATTGGCAGGACTGATGGACACTTATTGGGCTGCACTGGTGGCCACTTATTGTCAGCACTGGTGGGCACTGATTAGCAGCACTGGTGGGCACAGATTGGCAGCACTGGTGGGCACTGTTGGGACTGCACTGATAATCAGGACACTGATAATCAGTGCCCTGATTATTAGTGTACATATCCCTTTTAGAGAAACCAGTTATTGGCTCTCTTCTCCTCTCTCGTGCTGTCAGCATGAGGAAAGGCATGCCAATAACTGGCTTCTATTTACATCCATGATCAGATGTGATTGGACACAGCTGATCACATGGTAAAGAAACGCTGATTGTCTCTTTACCTCAATCTATGGCCAGCAGTGTCCCCTGGACACTGTGATTACAGAGCGCGCCATCCATCATATGACTGCCTCCCAGAACTAGCCAGCCATGCTGTAGCCGTCATTTCACTATAGAGCAGTCAGCAAGTGGGTAAAATGTTAGATAGAAAATTGTTAGGGGCATAAATGTTGGCAATGGTAAACGTGTGACCTTGAACTGTACCTTTAACCACTTAAGCCCCGGACCAATATGCAGCCTAAAGACCCAAGGTGTTTTTACAGTTCGGGACTGCGTCGCTTTAACAGACAATTGCGCGGTCGTGCGACGTGGCTCCCAAACAAAATTGGCGTCCTTTTTTCCCCACAAATAGAGCTTTCTTTTGGTGGTATTTGATCACATCTGCGGTTTTTAGTTTTTGCGCTATAAACAAAAATAGAGCGACAATTTTGAAAAAAAAGCAATATTTTTTACTTTTTGCTGTAATAAATATCCCCAAAAACATATATAAAAACATTTTTTTTCCTCAGTTTAGGCCGATACGTATTCTTCTACCTATTTTTAGTAAAAAAAATCGCAATAAGCGTTTATCGATTGGTTTGCGCAAAATTTATAGTGTTTACAAAATAGGGGATAGTTTTATTGCATTTTTATTTTTTATTTTTTTTTTACTACTAATGGCGGCGATCAGCAATTTTTTTCGTGACTGCGACATTATGGCGGACACTTCGGACAATTTCGACACATTTTTGGGACCATTGTCATTTTCACAGCAAAAAATGCATTTAAATTGCATTCTTTATTGTGAAAATGACAGTTGCAGTTTGGGAGTTAACCACAGGTGGCGCTGTAGGAGTTAGGGTGCACCTAGTATGTGTTTACAACTGTTTGGGGGTGTGGCTGTAGGAATGACGTCATCGATCGTGTCTTCCCTATAAAGGGAATGACGCGATCGATGCGCCGCCATAGTGAAGGACGGGGAAGCCGTGTTTACACACAGCTCTCCTCGTTCTTCAGCTCCGGGGAGCGATCGCGACGGAGCGGCTATAAACAAATAGCCGCGCCGTGGTCCCGGATCGCTCCCCGAGCGGACCCGACCTCCGCATGTAGCGGGGGGGGTCCCGATCGGACCCCCCACCCGCTAATAGGCGAGGACGTACGTGTACGCCCATGTGCCTGTACGTGCCATATTGTGGACGTATATGTACATGCGGGGGTCGGGAAGTGGTTAATGTACAAATATCTGCCTTCTGGGAGTGCGCATGCGCGAGGGATCCAAGATGGCCGCGTGATCCGGAGCTCCGCCGTACACTGCTCCCACGGCACCGACTGCAGCCTTCAGAGGGGTCTTCTCCGCACACCGACGAGAGCCCCGGACTCCCGCTGACCCGGTCTATCCCCCTGTATGACGATCGCCCCGGTTCGTCGGGATCTTGGGCCGCAATTCGATCAGGCCCAGCAGCCCAGGGGATCCAAGATGGCCGCCGCAGCACAGCACCTTGCAGCACGCGTGGAGGGACACTCAGAGCCGAGGCAGGTAATCGCTCCAGCTACCCTGTCATTCACTCCAGCACACCAGAGTGCGGCTCTCCCACAAATGACTCCCTCCCCAGCCTCCACCGAGTCACTGCTGAGTAGGACTTTTGGTGATGCAGGGCACATTTCTGCAGGCATGTCCATACATGTGCAGCAGGATAGTCCCTTCCCTATTATACAATCCCCAGAATCTTTTTCAGATGACTTATTCCATAAATTGTCAGCTCTTCTGGACAGGGGTCTGGCATCTACGGCAGCTAAAATAACCACTGATATTAAGGCTGATTTCCAGAATTTGGGCTCAAGGATGGAAGCTATCGAACACAAGCTAGACCTCACAGTCTCCGCCACTAACCAGAATTCTGGTCATATACAAACGCTACAGGACAGACTCGATTCAGCTCTCCTCAGGATAGATGAACTCGAAAACAGAACCAGAAGGGACAATTTTAGGATCAGGGGTCTTCCAGAGGCTATAATGGATGTTATGCAAGCTACTCATGAGTTGATCTCATCACTGATCCCGAATATCCCGCAACATTGCATGGAACTTGATAGGGTTCACAGAGCTCTGGGCCCCCCCAGAAAGGATGGCACTCCTAGGGATGTTATCGTAAAGCCTCATTTTCTTCTGGTTAAAGAGGAAATAATGAAACAAGCTAGAGCAACAAATCAAATCCTGTGCCAGGGTCATCCAGTTCAAATTTTTGCCGATCTGTCCCAATCTACAATTCAGAGACGCCGTTCCCTGAAACCTATGTTGTCGGTCCTGTCTCAAAAGGCTATAAAATATTGGTGGACATTTCCGTTCGCTGTTAAATTTTCTCTTAATGGGAAGTACTACTCCTTTTCCACCCTTCAAGAGGGAGAGAAGATCCTCCTTTCATTGAAGCTGATTTCCCTGGAAGCTGACATGGACACTTCAAACCCATCGCACAACCCTGCCAAATGCCCATCTCTGAACAGTCCGCTTACCCCGCTTTGGAACAAACCGAAGTCAAAGAAACAGAAGGACATTATCCAAACCTGAGAGCATCCGGGGGAACTTTGCTTTTTTCTCTTTTTCCTCATTTAGGTTTCTCCCGGCAGGAGGGAGATTGTTTTTTCTGATGTCCGGTCCCTCAAATCTGTATGGGGGGGTTCCTTTTTTTTTTGTTCCCTTTAGGGGGGTTAAAGATTTTGGATATTTTCTGTACTGTTCCACCTAGGAGGGGGGTTGTGGTATTCCTCTCTACGAGGGTCTAGTTCCCTTTTTGTAGGCCTTAGATAACTGAAAATAAGTTTTCTCTATGTGTTTCTTTTTTTTATGTTTTCGTATTATTTTACTAGGTGCCCGGGAGCTGTGTACCTAGCATGCGCCTCCACCTATCTCTCGGCTTCTTCGGAGTCCGTGGGATGGGTTGTCTGCAGTTTTTTATGCAGACTTTTCTGGAAGGATCTGGCTCTGGGGGATCTTTGTACCCCTTGGAGTCTGATCCGCCTCTCCCAGAGAGATTGCCTGTGATCTCTCTGTCTTTTTATTCTCTCTCTTTCTGTTATATCTTCTCCATCTTCTCCCCATCTCCCCCCCCCTTTCCCTTGCACCTCGGGAACATTTTCATTTGTGTCTCTTTTTGTTGTTTTTTGTCAGGCAAAATTTGGGAGCTCTGTATGCATCTCGTTCTTGGATGAGTGTCTCGCCTACTTGCCGACTGGGGGTCTGGTTCTGCTCAAGGTAGGTGACGCATTCCTTTTTCTCCTCTCGATGTCTGACAAACCTCTTCCAGTCCTTAAAATAGCCTCCCATAACACTCAGGGCCTTAATTCCCCCATCAAACAGAGAAAGCTATTTGACAGCTACAAATCGCTTAAATGCGATGTTATTTTACTACAGGAGACCCACTTCCCCAGGCGATACAGTCCCACCTTTCTTCACCATAATTACCCTACGTTTTATTTAGCGAACGCAGAGGATAAAACTAAAGGGGTGGCGATAATATTTTCTAAAGCTTCTAATTTTTCTTGGCGTGCTGAATATAGCGACCCGGATGGCAGGTTCCTATTAGTTAAAGGTCTGATCGATGATCATATGTTCTCTTTTATTTCGTACTATGCTCCGAATAAAGGCCAATTACCGTTCTTTCGTTCTATGTTTTCTACCTTAGGCCCGCTGATTGAAGGGACTCCCATCCTTGGGGGTGACTCCAATCTGGCGCTGGATCAGGGGCTTGATAAATCTAATAAGCCTAAGACCTCTCTAAAACGTCCCACTAGAGCTAGCTTGAAATTTGCCCGTCTTCTTCATGCGCACGGCTTAGCTGATGTTTGGCGGGAGCAAAACCCAACAACTAGGGACTTTACTCATTTTTCATGTCCGCATCAGTCTTACGCCAGGATTGATCATATTCTGATGTCCACATACCATTTACCTACTGTTTCTGGATCCAAGATTGTGGAGTCGTCTCTCTCTGATCACTCCATAGTCGTGGCTATTATTTATAACCCCTCTCGCAACCCTAAACCTTTTCAGTGGAGACTTAATGAATCTCTCTTATCTGATCCCGTAGTTCTTGCTGAAATTAATAAAGCTCTCTCTGAATACTTCTCCTTAAATAACACTGGGGATGTCTCGGCTGAGGTTCTTTGGGCAGCCCACAAAGCTACCATTAGAGGGAAATTTATCCAATTAGCATCTAAAATGAAAAGGGAACGAAAAGTTTATATTGACAGACTTGAAAAATTGTACACTTCCCTTAAAACCCAACACAAGGCAAACCCCTCTAGCGTCCTACTATCCCAAATCGAAGCCGCTAGGTTGGAACTCAACCTTGCCCTTACCACGCGGGCTGAGAAATCACTTAGATGGAGTGGGGCTAAATTTTATTCTCAAAAGGACAAATTGGGCAGAATGCTTGCTACCAAGCTGTCCCCTAGAGTGAAACTTCTTACTCTTCCTAGGATTAGGACCCATCAACAGTACACAACCTCTGATCCCTCTAAAATCCTTACAGTGTTCAGGGACTTCTATGGTAAATTATATGATTCTGGTAGACAGGCTTCTGAAAGCTCCATCTCTCAATTTCTAGACACCCTCCCTATCCCTAAACTTTCAGCGGAACACATAGCCGTTATGGAGGATCCAATCTCTATAGCTGAAACGTTGGAAGTCATTAAAAGTCTGAAAAGGGGTTCGGCGCCTGGCCCGGACGGCTTTTCAGTACCATATTATAAATCATTTTCAGAGTCATTAGCCCCCTTTATGACAAAGTTTTTCAATGAAAAGGTTTCAGGAAGCCCCCTTGTTGCGGAGCTGAACGCCGCCTTCATAACTGTCATACCTAAACCCGATAAGAACCCGGAAGATGTTGGGAACTATAGACCGATCTCGCTGATAAACAACGACGTTAAAATCCTCACCAAGATTTTTGCTAATAGACTGAATACCTTCATCAGCTTATACGTTCATAAGGATCAGGTGGGCTTTATCCCAGGGAGGCAGGGGCCTGACCAGACTAGAAGAGTCATTGATATTATGTCAATTCTTCAATCTAACTGGCCAGGGGGACCGAAGCAGCAGGGTATGCTGTTATCACTGGATATCCAAAAAGCTTTCGATACGGTTTCCTGGCCTTATATCTTTACACTTTTAGATAGATGGGGTTTTGGTTGTCGTTTTATTGGAATCTTGAAAGCACTTTATTCCTCTCCCACGGCGCGTATTCGTGTACAGGGGTATTACTCCTCTCCGGTCCAAATAGCAAGAGGCACGAGGAAGGGGTGTCCTCTCTCCCCTATTATTTTCGCGATGGCCATGGAAACGCTTGCGATTGCGATTCGAGAGAACCCTAACGTGCTGGGGGTTTCCTGTGGTCCCAAGATGCACAAATGTGGCTTATTTGCCGACGATTTAATTATATTTCTTACGTCCCCTCTGATCTCTATTCCCAATCTAAATAAGATCCTTGATGCCTTTGGGGCTATCTCGGGCCTATTAGTCAATTTCTCTAAATCTCTAGCCCTTAATATTTCACTTAATCCCGAGATGGTAACCCTGCTAAAACGAGATTTTCGGTTTGAGTGGAGTGAATCTGATATTAAATATCTGGGCATCTTCCTCACATCTAAATTTGAAACTCTATACACCCGAAATTACCCCCCCACATGTATCGTAAATTGGAACAGGATTTGAAATCTTGGTCCAGACTTAATTTGTCTTGGCTAGGAAGAATAAATGCTGTAAAAATGACCCTGCTTCCTAGGCTCCTCTACCTTTTTCGAGCCCTCCCGATCCCCTTGAGGAAGGATCACTTGAAATCCTTCCAAAGCAAAATTTTGAAATTTGTCTGGGGAGGGTCGGGTTATAGGATTAAACAGCAATCTCTCTTCCATTCGAGGAAACAGGGTGGCTTAGGGTTGCCCCACTTATATAAATACTACTTGGCATCAAGATTGGTTCAATTTTCTATAATTTTTACTAAATGGGATAAACCTGATTGGGTTCAGATTGAACGACAGGCAATACCTCTACACACTCTGGATTTCCTCTCATGGATGGTCCCCAAGTCGAGACCCCCTATCCTTGCCCCTACCCTTTCTCACTCGTATGCGTTATGGGATAAATTGAAAGTGAATTCCAACCTCACATCTGATGTTAAACCCTTATCTCACCTCTTTCGTAATCCTATTTTTCCCCCTGGATTGGATATACAAGCTTTTCGATGGTGGCTTGATAAGGGACTGTATCGCCTGGGTCAGTTCTTCACCCCTAACGGCCCTGTATCCCTAGCCTATTGTGTACGTAAATTTGAACTCCCGCCTTCTGAGAGATTTCGCTTTTTTCAAATTAGTCATTTTTTACATAGCATTTGGTCCTCCAAGCCGTCCCCCCCTAAATTCACAGATTTTGAAGTGTTTTGTAGTCAGTCCATCGAGGGGAAGGGAGGCATATCGATTATCTATGCGTCACTTTCCTTACCGTCCACTAAGTCCTCCTTCATGCTAGCCTGGGAGGAGGAATTTCAGTTTAAGTGGAGCCTGGAGACCTGGCAGGCAGCTGTTTCCTCTGCTTTCAAAAGTATCATTAACATATCTCTCATGGAAGCCAGTTTGAAGGTCATAACTAGATGGTACTTGACTCCCTCTAAGTTGGCTAGGATTTTCCCCTCAGCTGACCCTTTATGTTTTAGGGGTTGTCAGTCGTTGGGCTCTTTTGCACATATTTGGTGGGAGTGCCCTAGAATCAGGCCGTTTTGGAGAAAAATTCTTTTAACTATTAAGAAGGTTACTGGCTACGAGATTGCAGGACACCCAGAGTCCTTCTTGTTGAGCCTGCACCTTCCTGGAATTTATACACAGACGCGCAGATTGATTAATTTTATTTTGCTTGGTGCAAAGATTACTTTGGCCAAAGCATGGAAACTACCGAGCGTCTCTGGTAAGGCGGCGTTCAGGAAGATCTCCTGGATCATGTGCCAGGAAAAGGTAGCCGCCATGTTGAATGATTCAATGCCTAGTTTTGAATTGATCTGGAGTCCATGGGCTCAGTATGTGGGTATATCGCTCATCCCAGGAACCTAGGTTAATTTTTTGCTTGGTTATTTTCCGCTTATTGAGACGATATCTTCCCGTCGTGCACTCCCCCCTTCATTCCCCTACTCCCCTTTTCTCTTCTTATCTTCTTGCTCTTCTCCCCTTTTTTTCCCTCTTTTTTATTTTTTATTTATTTTCGTCTTACGTACTACTGTTTTATGTGGCTTTCATTCCTGCACCATTATGTTTGGAGATGATCTGTCTATTTGTAGATCCCCTCAGGTATGGGGTGGTCCGGGGTGTCCCCACCCATCTGCACAGTGAGTTCCCTTTGGGGTGCTGGTGGTTGGGGATCCTCCAGTTACCCTACTATCCGGGGCCTATGGTGACGGGGTTGGGGTCTCTTATGAGGGTTTCTTAGTCCCCCTGTCCTTCTCTCCTTTGAATCTTAGGGGTTGATCTCTGGGGGTTTTTGTATTTTTATTGTTTGTATTCTTTTTGCAACCCCTTCATTCCTGGTTCAGGTCTGCCCTTGGTTATAACTTGAGACTCACCCAGTAGTCAACCATGAGCCTGTATCTCTACTGTTTTGTTATTTATTTTTGATGTCTGCAGGAATGGCTGTTTTATGTATTGTTTCTTCCTTTTTATTTTTTTTTGAAAATAAAAATCTTTGAAAGTAAATATCTACCTTCTGGGTCCAACAGTTGAGACCCCAAGACAAAGGGATATGATTCATGTACAGCGATTGCCACACCCCAAGCTTTAACTTAAAGCGGAGTTCCACCCAAAAGTGTGTACACTCTTTTTAGTGGGACTTCCTGTCCCACTTCCTAGTTCCTTTCTTTGTCCACCCAGGTGACTCCTCCTCTAGCCCTAGGTGGCCCCTCCCTGACAGCGATCTTCTAGGACACCACTCCCAGAAGATGGCCTGGCCAATAGAACTCATGTGCGCGCACAGCTTTCATGGCCGGGTGGCCACAGGTAAAATGACAGCGCTGAGGAGAAGAGGGGGAGAGGAGCGAGCCTCCGGGCGGTCGCATCGCTGGACTGTGAGTCAGGTAAGTGTCTGTTTATTAAAAGTCAGTAGCTGCTGACTTTTAATAAACTAAGAATAAGGTGGAACTCCGCTTTAATAAAATACACTATAGGAGGGAGAAGCTAAGCCCGTGATGTCACGCTGCCACCGCGGCCAATGTGGAGTGGTGAGCCAGCTGATGGGAATTATATGAGCACTTTTTATATTTATTTGCTTATAAGTGTAATTTAATAAGGGGGCTTTTACTAAACTGTTGAAATGGAGAGCACTATGTAATTGCCTTTTTATTACTTGTGGTTCGTCGATGAAATAAAAAAAAGTAGTGCCAAGTTTCAGGAGTGCGGAGAGGTGACCATCCCAGGGGGAATCACAGGAGTTGTAAAGATAAGCCTGTTTATTTGTGTATGAGTTGAGCAGGTTTTTCACTTGGTGTTGGTGTGCACTCAAATGTGCTCGTATGCATCGATTGAAGAGCACTGTGGTGGAAGAGCACATTTGTTTACGGACTATTTATTTATAGAATATTGTTGTGCTCCACCATTTGGGCTCCTTCTGCTAATCGTGAGAGACGATTCGCGCTTTTCAGCCTTGTGCTTTTCATTCCGTTACAGCGTGACGAATGTGCTATCTCCATTACGAACGCTAGTTTTACCAGACCGAGCGCTTACGTCTCATACTTGATTCAGAGCATGCGTGGAATTTTGTGCGTCGGAATTGTCTACACATGCTTGGAATTTACGAGAACGGATTTTGTTGTCGGAAAATTTGAGAACCAGCTCTCAAATTTTTGTTGTTGGATATTCCGACAGAAAATGTCCGATGGGGCCTACACACGGTCGGAATTTCCGACCAAAAGCTTCCATCGAACATTTGTTGTCGGAAATTCCGAGAGTGTGTACGCGGCATAACACTTAAAGGAATGGACTCTATATTGCACAATCAGTTTGTTGAAAAGAGGATTATATTGTTCAGTAGCGCTGCACTATATTAGTTATTATAATTTTGTTCTGTTATTTATAGCAGCTCACATTGAGTCAAAACAATAAGGAAAGCCTAGCATGCCCTTTCAATACTAATTAACAGTTACAAATTGTATAAAGCACAGTTGGTTACTATTATGTTACTCACTTACAATAAGACTTCTACCAAATATTAAGTAAGTGATCTACAAGACAAGCAGGGTATTTTGTTATGAAATTAATTAGTTTGTGCTTAATTCACTTCAAGTAACCAATCGTATTCTAGCATTTACTTTGTTTATTTTTGTACCATTTACAACAATAAAAGGCATGAAAAAAATGTATAATCATGTTATGTATTTTTTTTGTCATGAATGTACTACTTTTAAATACTTTACTAGCAAAATGGCAAAAAAAGATGACATTTGTATGTAAACACACTATTATGCATTTCTATTAAAACAAATGTAGACGTGAGTGTAATTGTTAAAGGAAACCTTTACTGAAAAGATAAGAAAGCTTCCACTGCTTTTTCTCCTTCTTAAAATGCTAGTTTAACCACTTAACCCCCGGACCATATTGCTGGTCAAAGACCAGGCCACTTTTTGCGTTTCGGCACTGCCTCACTTTAACTGACAATTGCGCGGTCATGTGACGTGGCTTCCAAACAAAATTGGCGTCCTTTTTTTCCCACAAATAGAGCTTTCTTTTGGTGGTATTTGATCACCTCTGCGGTTTTTAGTTTTTGCGCCATAAACAAAAATAGAGTGACAATTTTGAAAAAAATTAATATTCTTTACTTTTTGCTATAATAAATATCCCCCAAAAATATATAAAAAACAATTTTTTTCCTCAGTTTAGGCCGATACGTATTCGTCTACATATTTTTTGTAAAAAAAAAACGCAATAAGCGTTTATTGATTGGTTTGCGCAAAAGTTATAGCGTTTACAAAATAGGGGATAGTTTTATGGCATTTTTCTTAATATTTTTTTTTTTCTAGTAATGGCGGCGATCAGCGATTTTTTAACGGTACTGCGACATTATGGCGGACACTTCGGACACTTTTGACACATTTTTGGGACCATTGGCATTTTTATAGCGATCAGTGCTATAAAAATGCATTGCTTACTATAAAAATGCCACTGGCAGTGAATGGGTTAACCACTAGGGGGCGAGGAAGTGGTTAATCATGTTCCCAGGGTGTGTTCTAACTGAAGGGGGGGTGGACTGACATGGGGAAATTACAAATCGTTGTTCATACATTGTATGAACATACAATCGGTCATTTTCCCCCTGACAGGACTGGGAGCACAGCTCCCGGGTTCTCGCTCTGTAACAAGCGATCGCGCGTGCCCGGCGGTGATCGCGACCGCAGGGCACGTGCGCGCCCCTATTGTCTGCTGGGAGAGGTGACGTATAGCTTTATGCTCTCGCCCAGCAGAGCCGACCTCCTGCCGTATAACTGCGGTGGCTGGTCGGCAAGCAGTTAACAACTCTGGAATTTTAAAATACAATTTGGGTAAAAATCACAATAAACATGCGCAAATTGCATGAATGTGCAAAAGTAGCAAGTATATGTGCAAAACAGAAACACATTGTAAGTGCACTGCAAAGTTCAAATATAGTATCAGTTAAAAAAATATATGTGCAGCAGCAAATTGTAAATGCATTGTAAAGTATAAGCTGTGGAGTTCAAATATAGTCCCAATATGAAATAATGCTCTAAAACAATATTGTCCAAGACACTGCAAAAAAGTACCTAAAATGGACATATTCTGTGCCAAACAGTGCAAATATGAATATTTAAACTATAAACATGTAGCTATGTGCTATTAGCAATGTGTTTAAGTTAAACAAAAGTCAAAAATCATATTTCTCCATTTACACAAAGGTCAGGTTAATATACCCCAGCCAGCACAAAGTTACTCCTTACATCAGAGTCTACAGGATCCCCCTTACAGTGCAGGGGGACTCTGATAAAAAGAGGATTGCAGCAGATCACGATCTAAAGGGGAAATTTGATATAAGGGGTAACCCCTCAACATAAGCATCCACAGAGTTCCCCCTTGAACAGTAAGGGGGAATCCTGCAGACTGATGTAAAGGGGAATGCCGGTAACTCTAATGTGGGGGTGACTCTGGTGACCAGAGATCACCTTCCGTAGAATAAATGCACTAATGTGGGGGGTCCAGATATAAGGGGGAACCTTTATATAAGTGCCCCCCTCAGAATGGCCTGGTGGTGCTGTCACTGACTCCCTCTCAGGTGCACCGTGCAGGGCTCAGTCAGTTGGCTCCAGCTCAGTGGCTCTGGTTTTATCCTATGGTCTCCTCTTTACAGTCCACACACGTCTGACTTCTCCCATGACCCCCATCCTGGTGGCACTCCCACTCTTGACTCCTCTCCAGACTCCCCCCTCAGAGACTTTAGACATAATAAAAGACAAGAGATGGTCAGAGACTGCGGACATGATACAAGAGATGAAATAAGAAAATAGAGGAACACCAACCATAGGATGGACTATGGGTGTCCTAAGGTATTGCGGTGCCGCGTCCTAGCATGAGTGGAAGTTTTTAATTGTGAAGGAATAATGGACTTTATAGGCACCAATGGTCAACATAGAATGTAAAAGAAGTTTTTTATTGATACAAGCCCAGAGCCCTGGGTAATTGAATCAACAATTACAATATAGAAAAACAATATTAAAAAACATATAATTGACTATATTAAAAACATTAGTAAGCATAGAATATCTCTAAAATGCTAATAACCCATAGGGGTTGTACAAAAACCACAGATAGTCCACATGGGACAACAACAACAGTTGGTGAACGAACGTAGGCTTCAATTTGTGTATTTTTATACATATGCTCATATACATATGAGCATATGTATAAAAATACACAAATTGAAGCCTACGTTCGTTCACCAACTGTTGTTGTTGTCCCATGTGGACTATCTGTGGTTTTTGTACAACCCCTATGGGTTATTAGCATTTTAGAGATATTCTATGCTTACTAATGTTTTTAATATAGTCAATTATATGTTTTTTAATATTGTTTTTCTATATTGTAATTGTTGATTCAATTACCCAGGGCTCTGGGCTTGTATCAATAAAAAACTTCTTTTACATTCTATGTTGACCATTGGTGCCTATAAAGTCCATTATTCCTTCACAATTAAAAACTTCCAATGATACAAGAGATGGATAGCAGCTGCGAACATTGTACAGGAGGTGGTTAGAGGCTGCCGACATGGTACAGGAGATGTCAAAGAATGCGGACAGCCATATTTTTTATGTCTGCCGCTATATGCAGTGTGTCACTTGCCACCCATAGCCTGTGACCAGATACAGTGCCACTTGCCACCCACAGCCTGCCACCAAATGCAGTGTGCTAATTGCCACTAGATGCAAGGTGCCACTTGCCACCCAGAGCCTGCCAACAAATACCATGTGCCACTTGCCATCCATAGTCCACCACCAGATGCAGTGCCACTTGCAACCCAGAGCCTGCCACCAAATACCATGTGCCACTAGCCACCTATAGTCCACCACCAGGTGCAGTGCAACTTGCCACCCAGAGCCTGCCATGAAATGCAGTATGTCACTTGCCACCCATATCCCACCACCAGGTACAGTGCCACTTGCCACCTATTGTCCACCATCAGATGCAGTGCCACTTGCTACCCATAGCCTTCCGCCAAATTCAGTGTGTCACTTGCCATCCAGAGCCTGCCACCAAATGCTATGTGCCAATTGCCACCCATAGTCCACCACCAGATGCAGTGCCACTTGCCACCCAGAATCTGCCGCCAAATGCCATGTGCCACCCATAGTCCGCCACCAGGTGCAGTGCCGCTTGCCACCCAGAGCCTGCCACCAAATGCATTGTGTCACTTGTCACCCACATAGTTTCATGCTGGGATATGTAGTCCTTCACTTTTAGGGGGTCACATCTCCTGAAAGTGAAGGACTACAAGTCTCAGCATGAACCCCTGATATCATTAAAGATGTGTCTTCCAATTCTACCTCGCTTACTCTATCTGCTGCAGTCTGTGCCCATATCCTTGCCCTCGGGTTTCTTCGCTTCATACAGGAAGGCGTGCTCGGCTTTCCTCTGGAGGGGGTCTCAACCCCGAATAAAGTACTCCAGACTTGCTCTACCTAAATCTATAGGAGGCATTGGCCTTCCAGACCTCCAGAGGTACCACTCTGCATGCCACTATACGAGGATAGCAGATTGGAATATCCACGCCTCAAGGAAGTTGTGGTTCCTTCTGGAGAGGAGCTCCTCGCCAAGCCCCCTGCACTTACTCCCCTGGCTGCCAACCAGGAATTGGCCCCAATCCGTGCGGACTCACCCATTCATTTACCCCTCACTCTTGGTTTTCAAGAAAGCCTCAACATTGGGGCCCCGTCCTCCCAACCGAACCCCCTGACGTCCCTGAGGGGGAACATAGACTTTCCTCCTGGCATGTCGAAAGACTTTCTGAGCCAGCAATGGCCCTTTGAGGACATACTAGCCCTTCAACTTTTTTCAGCTGGGAAGCCTTTGTCATTTGAAGCCGTGAAAGCTAGCTCTAAGGCCCCATACACAGGCCCCAGCGGACCTTTTCCGCGGATAAATCCTCTCGAGGATTTCCGCGGATTTTCATGCGATGGAGTGTACACACCATCGCATTGAAATCCGCGCCAAAATCCTCTGGCGATGACGTGTCGCGCCGTCGCCGCGTTTATGACGCGGCGACGTGCGCGACACTATCATATAAGGAATTCCACGCATGCGTCTAATCATTGCGACGCATGCGGGGGATCCCTTCGGACGGATGGATCGGGTGAGTCTATACAGACCAACGGATCCATCCGTTGGGATGGACTCCAGCAGATGGATATGTTCTGCATGTCAGCGAATATTCGATCTGCTGGAATCCATCCCAGGGGAGATATATCCGCGGAAACAGATCCGCTGGCGTGTACACACCATAGGATCTATCCGCTGAAACCCATTTGCTGGGATTTATCTGCGCATGGATTCTATGGTGTGTACAGACATCTTCCTTCCCGTTCTGGACTTACAGACAGATTCAACATTTCCTCGCATCCATGGCGGACCGATCACTCTGGACGCGACAACTTACGCCCTTCGAGTCTCTGTGCTACCGCAAAACGCCGCAAAGACACCTGATCTCTCTTCTATATACTCTCTTAATGGAAGGCCAGTCGCAAACGCCATCCCCGCCGCAGCTCGCTTGGAATAAGGACCTTCAAACCTCACTGTCAACGGAAGACTGGCACACTATTTATGAATTTGCCCATAAAGGCTCTGCGAACGTGGCGGTTCAAGAGAACGGCTACAAAGTGATCACCAAGTGGTATAGAACCCCGTTGCGCCTTCATAAATTCTCCCCTGATATCCCTGACACTTGCTGGAGATGTGGTGCGGGAGTGGGGACCATGCTCCATGTGTGGTGGGATTGTGGCGCCCTCCAGCCTTTCTGGAGGGAGGTTCACGACCTCATCTCACATGTTACTACATACACCCTGGATTACACTCCCTCTCAAATCCTTTTGCATCACTCCTCGATCCCCAAAAGAGAATATTTCAGGTCCCTGGCCATGCACATGGTCAATGCTGCCAGGGTTTGCATCCCCAGACATTGGCGCTCCACGGACGTCCCGACGATAAGAGAATGGCTGGCCCGGATCTCTCTGATAAAAGAAATGGAGGAGCTGATTCATATCTCCCAGGATAGAGTGCAGAAATTCTCCTTTACTTGGGCCTGCTGGAACCACTTTGTTACCACTGACCGCTACCGACAATATGTTTCCTGAGTCGGCGGTGATGGGGGGGTCCCCCCCCCCAGATGATGGGGGGGGAGGGCAGGTGCGGACCCACTCCTCCTTCTCCCTTTATTTCTGTTCTTTCCCTTCTACACTTTTGCTTTGGCTTTCGTCGCCCCCTTTTCACTTCTCTCCTTTCCTTCCCCCCCGTCCCCTCCTTGCCGTCCTTTTCTTTTTCTTTACATAGACACTTGCTCCCTTCATCTCCATGATACGACACTCTTTAATTACTGACCGAAAGTGAGGCCTTACATCACCTCCCCCTCTTTCGTTTGGCGTGGGGGGTGTGGGGGGAGGGGAAGATTGAGAGTTAAGATCCTTCGCCCTTCTCCGCTTATTTAGCCCTCTGTGCCTCATGCATGGTCTAAACACGTTGATTGATGCCTTTTTGTGGTGTTGTGTATTATGCTGTCTTCTTGATTTCTGTTTTGTGATAATTATCTGGCTACGTATCTCAGGGTATGTTTTTGCTTAAATAAAAATCTTTTATGGAAAAAAAAAAAAGATGTGTCTTCCTCCCTTTCCTGCTCCGAGGGTATCATTGCATCTGTCACTGTCTCATTTATCAGTTTCCTCTCCTCTGTTTCCAGCTTGCACACCTCCCGGCATCTGCACAGTATACTGCAGTCATCCATCTGCTTACCACCGGTCTACCGAAGAAGGAGGATGTGAGTGGAGCAATGCACTAGGCATGGAGGATGAGGAGGAAGTTAAATGCTCAATTGCTCTGAATTGTGGGGGCCTCGCTCAGTGGTGATGTCACTGGTTGATAGACGCTATGCGGCAGGTGCCTAGCAACCAGTTAGGACAGTGAACCAGCAGCTGGTGAATTCGGGTGAATTAAAATGATTCTCAGCCGGCCCAGAAGTCCACCAGGACAAGTGACAGCGGCGATGTAGCAACCTATTTAGGGGGCATCAGATCGATCCAGGGGGCAATTCCGGGACACGTGATCACCCTAAAGCGGCTCCTAACAGGAGCGGCATTCCTGCTGTGAAAAAAAGTTCAGTAACGTTGTTACCATGTGTTCCCACAGAACTCAAGCCCTGGTTTTGGAACAATATTTAAACTGCACAGATATTTAGGTGCATTTAAAATGTATTGTGACTCAACCGACTCAACCGACTCCCTTATGCCTTTTGAGTCCTGTTTGTCCCCACAGTTTAGAGGTTCTCATATTTCCTGCCTACATTATCATATTCCCTGTTATGCATTTTTATATGATGATGCTACCATCCTATTTAGTTCACCTCTATTACGGTTAAGGGTTGAAATGGCCTGAGCCCAGTGCTGGCTCTTATTATGAAACTCAAAACTCCTAGAAATTTGACTCCTTTTCTTCCTTCCTTCCTTTCCCCTTCTCCCTATCCCCCCGCCTCCTCTATCTCTTTACCCCCCCCCCCCCCGCAAGCACTCACTGTGTCGTTTTTATTTTTTTAATTATGTCCTGTTATGCATCGTTATACTAGAATATCTTTGATATTTGTCACTGTGGCTGAAGTTTCTTGAAAAAAAAATACAAATGTATTGCTGTTTTACACATATAGGCCTGGATTCACAAAGCACTTGCGCCGACGTATCTCGAGATACGCCGCGTAAGTGCAAATATGCGCTGTCGTATCTGTGCGCCGTGCCCACAAAACTAGATACGCCTGAAAATAGGCTTCATCCGACCGACGTAACTTGCCTACGCCGGCGTAGTGTGGGCGCATATTTACGCTGGACGCATGTGTCGCTCCCATGAATTTTCTATTCAAATATGCAAATGAGGGAGATACGGCGATTCACGAACGTACTTGCGCTCGGCACAGGCTACGCGTGGTGCGCGTAAGTTGTACGTCCGGCCTAAAGTTATTCCCCATAAAGGAGGTGTAACTCAGCACCAGACGTGCACAGGTCAGCTGTAGAGCAGCTGCAGCATCACCGTAACGGACGAGCTGAGCAACCACATATAAAAAGAACTAAAAAGAAAAAAAAAAGAAATAAAATATAAAAATATATATATATATATAAAAAAAAAAAAAGGGGGCTTGCCATCTGGGGTTCTGTGGGCCTCCGGGGACCTTTTTTTTAAAAGGGGTTGCCATGCGGGCCCCTTACAGGTGTACTGCCTGTACCCCCCTGATGGCGGCCCTGATGCCATGCTGGAATTAGCCACAGCCCTGCATGATGAAATCACCAGCCAGACAGAACGCTCACATGCAGTGCAGCCACTAGTCAAGGTACTGGCAACACTGCATTTCCTCGCCAGTGGATCTTTCCAACGTACAAGTGGAGTCGTGTCTGGGATGTCACAATGCTGATGCCTGGATAAGTCTGGGGGGACCCTGTTGTATTCCCCAAACTTTGTGTGCCAGATCATCGGTGCATGTTACGTTCTGCACAACTACGCCATGAGAAAGGGCCTGGAAATTGACATATGTGATGACCTGACCCCCGAACCCACAGTGCCCCCCTGCCCGGGGCTACCCCGTCTGCTGAGGGAACAGCAGTCAGGAGTTGCATGGTGGAACGTATCTTTGCACGTTAAACACACACATTCATCATGGCACATGGACAATGCACGCATGCACACCACTGTGGTCCCTAGCTCACACACACCACATCCACCGCACATTGGTTTAGCCCAAGTCCACCGTGCAGGACTTGGGAGCAGCAACGCCACACCAAGGCCCCAATGATGTTGCTGTCCATTCATACCACATTCACACGGTCGTGGGGATAACCTCTCCCTGACGAACCAAGGTGACACGCCTTGCTGGCAGGAATGTCACCCACACATACACACACTCACACACCAGTCACACTGTAGTAGCACCGGGCAAACCCTGCCCCTGCAAACGGGTGTCCGGGCACCACTTCTGCACTCCTCACCGTGTGCAGTAAAAAAAAAAAATAGGGATCATGCCCTTACCGGAGGACGGCACATACCTCTGTGGACGTCCAACAAAACAAAAATAATAAAGCTCATAATCTGAGCAAAAAAAAAAGAGCAGTCATTTGCCCTCTCGTGGGCCAGGCCTGGTGCCACGGGTACAGCTCCTCAATTGTCTGGGGGGAGCCTCGGGTGGGGGGGGTGGGGCGTCAGGAGGAGGTTCATTCCCTGGTCTGTCACTCCTGGAAGATGTTGGCTGCATGCCCCCCAACGCAACGGCAATGCGGGTGAGGACAGAGTTCGTAGCCGCATGCATCCGCAGCTGGCGGGTGGTGGTCTGCCGCTGGTGGCACCTATTCTGCCTTCCCTCCGCCTCAATGGCAGCAGTGTTGGCCTGTACAGCCACTCCCAGGCTCTTCACCTCTGCCACAAGGCCTGCTGTTGTGGCCTGCAGCTCCCCAATTGCCCGGGTATGACGCTCCAGGCTGGCCTGCACATTAGAGCCCTGGTCACCAGATGGTGAGGGACCCCCTGCCACCATGTGGTGACGCATGGCATCCAGGGTCTGGGCTTGGTCACCCATGCATGTCACCATGGCAGCGCAGTTTGCGTGATCAAGCTGCTCTGCTCAGCCTGCTGTGTGAGGCACTGCTGCATAGTGGCTGCGGTGCCCTCCGCGCAAAAGTACTCTGCTCCAGGGGGAAGGGAAGAAAGCTGGTGTACTTTTGCACCGGACGGGCGTACGGCTGGGCGTATTTATGCGCTTGGCATAAGCTGGTGGGTCGGCGTATCTAAAGAAGTTGCGCCGGCGTAGTTGTGAGCATGCGCATAGGGGTGCTGACCATACGTCCACTTCACTGCGCATGCGTCGTTCATGATACACCGGGCGTAAAACACTGCACCACGCTCGGACCATCATTTGCATGGGGTCACACCCACTTCCACCTACGCCGGCTTATGCCTACGAAATATATACCACGCTGGTGCAACATTGGGAGCACTGGCTTCCTGAATTCCATGCTTGCCTCTCTGCGCTGCGTCAGCATAGTGTAAAGGAGATACGCTACGGCGGCATAAATATGCGCCGATGTATGTGAATCCGGGCTAAACCTGCTATGTTTGCACAGTTTTACAGGATTTTCACATTTGTGCAATTTTTTTTATTGTTCCTGAAATGTATTTGTGCATATAAATATTTGATTGATTATCTGTTGAATTAAAGCTCTGTATTTTGTGGGATTTTATAACTTTTATCTAAACAGCTGGGGAGCGGATTCATGTAGAGCGGCGCATCTTTTGCCCGGCGTAGCGCAAAAGACCAGTATTCACAAAGCACTTGCTCCGTAAGTTGCGCCAGCGTAACGTAAATTGGCCAGCGTAAGCCCGCCAAATTCAAAGTAGGGAGGTAGTGGGCATGATCTATTAAAATGAAGCGTCACCCCATGTAAATAAAGGGCCGAAACAAATGGCGCATGCTCATAAAAAGTTGAATCTAAGTTGTCCCTAAGATACGCCGGCTTAATGGCAACGACGTGAACGTAACCTACGCGCAGCCCCATTCACGTACCACTTACGTAAACAACGTAAAATACGACGGCTGTTCCGTCGTCCATACCCTAACATGACTTACACCTGCTTTAGGTGGAATAACTATATGCCAGACATACACCTTACGTAAACGGCGTAGATTACAGCGACGGGCGCAAGTATGTTCGTGAATCGGCGTATCTCAGTCATTTGCATATTTGACGCGTAAATCAATGGAAGCACCCCTTGCGGCCAGCGTAAATATGCGCTCAAGATAAGACGGCGTAGGAGACTTGCGTTGGTCGTATGAAGCCCAAATTCAGGCATATCTTATTTGCTGAATAAGGCGCATAGATACGACAGCGCATCCATGGACTTACGCGGCGTATCAATAGATACGTCGGCGTAAGTTCTTTCTGAATCTGGGCCCTAATTTTTTTTTTCAATCTCAACCATGACACCACCTGCCTGGAGTTTACATGTTCTCCCTGTGCTTGGGTGGGTTTCCTCCGGTACTCCAGTTTCCTCCTACACTCTAAAGACATGCTGCTAGGTTAACTGGATCCTGTCTAAATTGGCAGTAGTATGTGTATGTATGAATGTGAGTTAGACCTTAGATTATAAGCGCCTTGAGGGCAGGGGCCGATGTAAATGTGCAAAATATATGTGAACTGCTGAATAAATTGACAGTGAAATATAGATACCTGTAATAAATTATAATAATAAATAAGGTCAATGGGCCAGATTCACAAAAGGGATACGACGGCGTATCTGCTGATACACCGTTGTATCCCTGTTTCTATCTATGCGACTGATTCATAGAATCAGTTACGCATAGATATCCCTAAGATCCGACAGGTGTAATAGTTTTACACTGTCGGATCTTAGGATGCAGTACCGCGGCCGCCGCTGGGGGGATTTTGCGTCGTAAACCAGCGTCGGGTATGCAAATTAGCAGTTAGGGCGATCCACAAATGTTTTTCCCATCGTTACGTCGCCGCAAGTGTTAGTTTGCCGTCGCAAAGATAGGGCTGCTTTTACAAAGTGTAAACTTAGTACATCATGTAAAAGTATACCTGTCTTTCCCGCGTCACTTTCAAATTTTTTTTAAATATTTTTTTTTCCCCGGCGCAAGTCTTTTTTACCCGTCGCGATTCACAAAACGTTGGCGCGTCGTAACTTTGCGCAAAGCACGTCAGGAAATTTGCGACGGGAGTATGCGCAGTACGTCTGGCGCTGGAGCGCGCCTAATTTAAATGGGATTCGCCCCATTCGATTGGGCACGCCTTGTGCCGGACGGGTTTAGGATACACCGCCGCAAATTTCCAGGTAAGTGCTTTGTGGATCGGGCACTAACTTGGAAAAATTGCGGTGGTGTAACTTAAACCAGTTACGTTACGCTGCGCCCGGGATATGTGAATCTGGCCCAATGTGCAGAGTTTATTTTTAAATAATTGATACACTTGCAGTATTCTAATGAGGTAAGTTCCAGAGCCTGCATCCATTTAAAGTAATTGCAATTCTGGAGTATCCAACCAAAAATGTTGTTTTTGTTGCAGGGGATTCTTAAAATATGGAAAAATCAGTGACTAAATGACACAAGCAGAAAATTACATTTCGGGGAGGTTCTAGGCACCAACTATTTGTTGGCATTTACAGAAAAGTATAGTGCTGCAGATTGAGAAGGAAAGGTATTTTTTATTAACATTCAATTACAATATGACGCATGTAGCAATCGTATATGCTATATTTTTTCATTTGCTATTTTATTCACATAAAAGGGGAGTTACTTTTTAACCGCTTGCCGCGCACGCAGATATACGTCTGCAACATGGCACGGGCAGGCAAAAGGACATACCTGTACGTTCCCTTTAACTGCTTGCCGACTGCCCACCGTCATATTATGGCGGCAAGTCGGCTCCCCTGCGCGAGAGCCTGTAGTATAACATTGGCGCTCGCGTGCCCGGCGGGCGCGATTGCCGCCTGGCAACCGCGATTGCTCGTTACAGAGCGGGGAACGGGAGCTGTGTGTGTAAACACACAGCTCCCGGTCCTGTCAAGGGGGGAAATGCTGATCCTCTGTTTATACAATGTATGAACAGAAGATCAGTCATTTCCCCTAGTGAGGTCACCCCCCCTACAGTTAGAACACACCCAGGGAACATACTTAACCCCTTCCCCGCCCCTAGTGTTAACCCCTTCACTTCCAGTGGCATTTTTATAGTAATCCAATGCATTTTTAGAGCACTGATCGCTATAAAAATGCCAATGGTCCCAAAAATGTGTCAAAAGTGTCCGAAGTGTCCGCCATAATGTCACAGTACCAAAAAAAAAAAAACGCTGATCGCCGCCATTACTAGTAAAAAAAAAATATTAATGAAAATGCCATAAAAATACCCCCTATTTTGTAAACGCTATAACTTTTGCGTAAACCGATCAATAAACGCTTATTGCGATTTTTTTTTTACAAAAAATATGTAGAATAATACTTATCAGCCTAAAGTGAGGAAAAAAAAATGTTTTTTTTTATATATTTTTGGGGGATATTTATTATAGCAAAAGTAAAAAATATTCATTTTTTTCCAAATTGTCGCTCTATTTTTGTTTATAGCGCAAAAGCTAAAAACCGCAGAGGTGAGCAAATACCACCAAAAGAAAGCTCTATTTGTGGGAAAAAAGGACGCCAATTTTGTTGGGGAGCCACGTCGCACAACCACGCAATTGTCAGTTAAAGCGTCGCAGTGCCAAATCGCAAAAAGTGGTCTTTGGGCAGCAATATGGTCCGGGGCTTAAGTGGTTAAGAAGCGTTTTTTGCACGCTCGCCTGCCACGATCTCCGTGAGCACGCCCGCGAGTCCTGCGAACTTGATCACCGCGGGCATACCTGCGATCGTCTCACGGAGACATAGAATGGGGAGATGTTAGTGTAAACCAGTGTTTCTCAATTCCAGTCCTCAGGCCCCCCCAACAGGTCAGGTTTTCAGGATTTCCATTATTTTGCACAGGTGATTTGATCAGTTTCACTGCCTTAGTAATCACCACAGCCTTTTCATCTGAGGGAAATCCTGAAAACCTGACCTGTTGGGGGGGCCTGAGGACTGGAATTGAGAAGCACTGGTGTAAACACAACATCTCAGCCTAGCTGACACTGTCACTGATCATGTTCCGTGTCATTGGGATGTGTAACAGAAAGCCACGCCCCCTACAATAAGAATCACGCCTATGGGAACACTTAACCCCTACAGTGCCATCTAGTGGTTAACCTCTTCACTGCCAGTGTCATTTTCACAGTAACCAGTGAAAATGACAATGGTCCCAAAAATGTGTCAAAAGTGTCCGCTATAATGTCGCAGTCATGATAAAAATCGCAGATCACCGCTATTACTAGTAAAAAAAAAATTATTAATAAAAATGCTATAAAACTATCCCCTATTTTGTAGACGCTATAACTTGAGCAAACCGATCAAAAAACGCTTATTGCAATTTTTTTTTACCAAAAATATGTAGAAGAATACGTATCGGCCTAAACTGAGGAAAAAAAATGTTTATATATTTTTGGGGGATATTTATTATAGCAAAAAGTAAAAAATATTGTTTTTTTTTTTTTAATTGTCGCTTGTTTTTTTTGTTTAAAGCGCAAAAAAATAAAAACCGCAGAGGTGATCAAATACCACCAAAAGAAAGCTCTATTTGTGGGAAAAAAAAGGACGCCAATTTTGTTTGGGAACCACGTCGCACAAAATTGTCAGTTAAAGTGATGCAGTGCTGAATCGCAAAAAGAGGCCTGGTATTTTAGCTACAAAATGGTCCGGGACTTGTTTGGGGTCAATGAGTCAGAAAGTGTTTCATCCAGAAAAGAAGCCCTTGGGCCAGATTCACGTAGCTCAGCGGATCTATAGATCCGCTCGATCTACGTGAATTAAGATCCGCTCCCGCAAGTTTAGGAGGCAAGTGGCTAATTCACAAACAACTTACCTCCAAACTTGCGACGGCTAAATCCCCCGGCGAAATTCAAATTCCGCGGCTAGGGGAGTGTACTATTTAAATCAGGCGTGTTCCCGCGCCGATTTAAATGCGCAGGCGCCGTCCGCGAAATTTCCCGGCGTGCATTGCTCCCACTGACGTCGCTAGGACGTCAGTGGTTTCGACGCTTACGTAAACGACGTCCGTCCGTATTCGAGAACGACTTACGCAAACGACGTTAAAGAATTCAAATTCGACGCGGGAACGCCGGCTATACTTAACATTGGTTGCGCCTGATAAAAGAAGGGGTAAGTATAGGATGGTATGCCGCTACGGAAACATCGTAAGAAGACTGCGTCGGGTCCGCGTACGTTCGTGAATTTGCGCATCTCGCTGATTTACATATTATTTATCGTAAATCAGCGGGAACGCCCCCGGCGCCATTTTTAAATTGAAAAAAATATCTGACAGTGTAACACAGTGTAACACTGTCAGATCTTAGTCCTATCTATGCGTATCTGATTCTATGAATCAGGCGCATAGATAGGACCAGTGTAAGTCAGAGATACGATGGTGTATCTGTAGATACACCGTCGTATCTCTTTGTGAATCTATTTATTTTGGCATGGTTTGCTTTTAAGATGTTTAACCACTAGAGTACCGGGCCATCGTCAAATGACGGCTCCACGGTTACTCTGAAAATTCAACAGGACGTCATTTGACATCCTGTATTCTTGCGGCCACTGGGGGGCGTGCGAGCGCGCCGGCGGCAGCGCGCGCGCGCCCGGCGCGTCCCCGAGATGCCGATGCGCGTGCCTGGCGGTCGCGATGTCCGCCAGGCACTCGGGATCGGCGGCTACAGGGACAAGACGTGGAGCTCTGTGTGTAAACACAGAGCTCCACGTCCTGTCAGGGGAGAGAGGAGACGGATCTGTGTCCCTTGTACATAGGGACACAGCATCGGTCACCTCCCCCAGTCACCCCCCTTCCCCCACAGTTAGAACACAATTTAGGTATACATATTAACCCCTCCCTCACCCCCTAGTGTTAACCCCTTGAATGCCAGTCACATTTATACAGTAATTAGTGCATATTTATCGCATTAATCGCTGTATAAATGTGAATGGCGCCAAAAACGTGTCAAAAGTGTCCGATGTGTTCGCCGCAATGTCACGGTGACAGTAAAAAAAATCGCAAATCGCCGCCAATTCTAGTAAAAAAATTAATAAAATAAAAATGCCATAAATCTATCAGCTATTTTGTAAACGCTATAACTTTTGCGCAAACCAATCAATATATGATCATTGCGATTTTTTTTACCAAAAATATGTAGAAGAATACATATCGGCCTAAACTGAGGAAAAAAAACGTTTTTTTTTAAAAAAAAATGTGATATTTATTAAATAAAAAAGTAAAAAATAGTGTTTTTTTTTTAAATTGTCACTCTTCTTTTGTTTATAGCGCAAAAAATAAAAACCGCAGAGGTGATCAAATACCACCAAAAGAAAGCTCTATTTGTGGGAACAAAATGATAAAAAAATTGTTTGGGTACAGTGTAGCACGACCGCGCAATTGTCATTCAAAGTGCGACAGTGCTGAAAGCTGAAAATTGGCTTGGGCAGGAAGGGGCGTAAGTGCCCAGTATGGAAGTGGTTAAAGCAGTTGTAAACCACTGTTTTTTTGTTTTTGTTTTGTGGGGGGGGCCCGCACAGTAAAGCCATAAGTCAGCGCTGCAGGGGCTCCCATCTTCACTGTGTGTATTGTAAATAGTTCCTAAACGCTGCACGTTTAGGAGCTATTTACATTACCTATAGGTAAAAGCAAGAGATGGAAGTTCGCATCCACTTTAAGAAAAAAGTGGCATTCAAAGGTTGTTTTAAAATGTGTGTACAACAGAACTTCCCTCATCTAATTGAATCAATTACAATATCATTTGTTATACTTAATTAAATTCCCAACATTTTTTATTGTGTATGTAAACCATAACATTGAACTTCGCTTGACTGCTCTATTTAGTTTGTTCAATATCATTGAAAGAATTGTGTTATTTCTGTTCAGTAAGTGCAAAAATACCTTTTGATTGTGTTAGAAATTCCTGTATTCTGTTCACACTTACTATGCCTTAAGGAAATGAATCCTTTAAATTCTTAGCTTGGAACACAGAACATTAGCCCCACTCTTGTGAAGATGAGAAGACTGGGAGAGATGGGCATTTTTCTGTACTTGCAGGGTTCACACTGGGGCAGGGGGCATTAGCCGTAAAGCGCCGCTAATCTTAGCGGGAACTTTATTGCTGTAATAGCGACGCTTTACCGCTGCTAGCGGGGCACTTTTAACCCCAGCTAGTGGGTGAATAAGGAGTTAATAGCACCCACAAAGCGCTGCTGCCGAAGCGCTTTGCAGACGTTTTGCAGGCGTTCTATCTATCTATCTATCTATTTATCTATCTATCTATCTATTTATCTATATATTGGGGTTCAGCTTGAAGTGGAGAGTTCTCAGAGAGAACTTCCTGCCCGTGTTTAGGTACTGCAGCTTACACATGTATTTGCAAATGTGTGCAACGAAACCCCTGTTTTTAACGCATATTGTTAGACAGGTTAATTTGGTTGGTCGCAAGCTGGTTGGTAAGTTGAGCTTGGAAATTCTTTGGTTTTATTTGACCGTGTTTATTGGTCAGCATGTACAGAAAACAAAAGGATTCTCACGCAGGGGTAGGGAAGCACAGCCAAAAAAAATTGTCCAGCAATAGTCTGGGTTCATACTGCTACAGTGCAAAGTTAGCCAATCAGGGGAGAGGGGCCAGGTCGGGGCTCCGTGTCTGAATGGAAACACGGAGCTCTGACTCGGCTTGGGTGCCCCCATAGGAAGCTGCTGGTCTATGGAGGCACTTGTCAGGAGGGAGGGGCCAGGAGCACAGAAGAGGAACCCGAGAAGAGGAGGATCCGAGCTGCTCTGTGCAAATCCACTACACAGAGCAGGTATGTATAACATGTTTGTTATTTATTTATTTTTTTAAAGCAATACTTTACAATCACTTTAACATGTTATTGTTTTGATCAACCAACTCCTGTCTGTCATGTAAAATTGATCCAGTTAGCTCTATAGCCATCTAGTCACTTTTACAGTGTGGGCAGTATGGTGCCAATCACCCCAACTCTCCCCTTATTTATAGTACCCCAGCTCTCCCACTTGTCCCAGAGGCCTGGAACTACAATAAACAGTCTAAAGCCCCATACACACGGTCACACTTTTTGCCAACCAACTTCAAAATCTGCAAGTTTTCTAATTTGTCTGACCGTGTGTACGCTCCATCGGACCAACTTTTTCGTGTTTCATCCAACAAAAAGTTGGGTCTGCAAACGGACCAACTTTTCGGCAACAAAAGTCAGATGGTGCCTTGTCTGACTGTGTGTACAGCAATCCAATCAACTTTTGGACAAAGTGCAAATACGCATGCTCAGAACCAATGTTAAAAGCAACAAACAATAGCAGAAGTTAACCAAAGGGTGGCGGTAAAGAGCAGAAAATAGCAAAAAAAACATGTGATGTTAGGAAAGTTTTAGAAAAGTTTGCAGAAAAGTCTGACTGTGTGTATGCTATGGGTGTGGCCGGACAAATCAATTAGGAAAAAAAATCCAAGGGAAATTTTGTTGGATGTCTGACTGTGTGTATGATCCTTTAGGATGGCAAATTATCTCTTCAATTTCCTGTGTTATGTAAAAAGCTGAAGTGCTCTGCACTGAGTGCTTCTGGTTTCAGAGCTGTCATTCCCTGGCTGTAGCATCATCAACATGTGGATAAGGTTCCCTCCAAGTAAAAAAGCTTCACCCGCACTCCTTTCATGGTATTCTCTGAATGTTGAATGTTGAATGTTTTAGGAATGAGGGCCACAATCTCCCTGCCTTCCACTTTCCAGGCCACTCAGACTTCATGCCTGAAAAAGGGCCTAGTATGAATGTTAACGTAGTATTAAACACCCACATTTTTTTATATATTGTAGAATACTAATCATTAGATGGGATGACTGCATTTTTTTTCTTTTAGGTGTTTTTACTTTATTTCACCTGGTGAGTCAGCCAGTAACACACTTCCTGTCTTAGAGTGTCTGCATGTCTGCATTCTGGATTATAAATACATCTGCCCACAGACTCCTAGCAGCCCCGGCAGAGTAATATATAGCTGCCTCACTCCCCTAGTAATTCTAGAGGGCAGACTGAGGGCAGGCTTACAGCCGGTGGTGTCTCAGAGGGCCAGAGTGTAATTGTAGCCACCAGGTGGGGACTGTGGTGGTGGGTAGGGATGAGCTTTGAGTTCGAGTCGAACTCATGTTCAACTCGAACATTGTCTGTTCGCCGAACAGGAACACTTTGGGGTGTTCGCGGCAAGTTCGTGTGAACTTTAGAACCCCGTTAAAGTCTAATGGACTCGAACGTTTGAAATCTAAAGTGCTAATTTTAAAGGCTAATATGCAGGTTATTGTCATAAAAAGTGTTTGGGGACCCGGGTCCTGCCCCAGGGGACATGTATCAATGCAAAAAAAAAGATTTTAAAACTGCATTTTTTTCGGTAGAAGTGATTTTAATAATGCTTAAAGTGCTCCGTTGGAGCGGAGACCGAGAGTGGATTACCACTGCTTATTTTTTTTTACTAAAGGACTTCCGGGGTGTCTGTTTTTTTTACAATTGTTTGTTAAAGGGGTCTTCCAGATTCCGATAAGCCCCCCGCCTGCAGACCCCCACAACCACCGGGCAAGGGTTGTGGGGATGAGACCCTTGTCCCCATCAACATGGGGACATGGTGCTTTGAGGGGTCCCAATGTTGAGGGCATGTGGCCTGGTACGGTTCAGGAGGGGGGGCGCTCTCTTGTCCCCCCTCTTTTCCTGTGACCTGCCAGGTTGCATGCATGGATAAAGGGTCTGGTGTGGATTTTTGGGGGGACTCCATGCCATTTTTTTTTTAAATTTGGGGTGGAGTTCCCCTCAAAATCCATACCAGACCTGAACCCCACGTATTTTTTTTTTAAATTTGACGCAGGGTTCCCCTTAATATCCATACCAGACCTGAAGGGCCTGGTAATTGAATTTGGGGAGACCCCCACGCATTTTTTTTAAGAATGACTTTTCTCTGTATTGCCGGGAGCCGACAATTCATTATAGTCGCGAGTGATTTTAAATTACTTGTTTTCCTTCAGAAATGACACTTTGTGCAGGGACAGTTCTAAGCACGGGAAACAAGCGCTACTTTACAGGCATACTATACACCTAGGTAAGAAATTTAAAGGAATATTTCACTTTTATTATTTCACTTTAAGCATTATTAAAATCACTGCTCCCGAAAAAACGTCCGTTTTTAAAACTTCTTTTGCATTGATACATGTCCCCTTGGGCAGGACCCGGGCCCCTATACACTTTTTAGGACAATAACTTGCAAATTAGCCTTTAAAATTAGCACTTTAGATTTCAAACGTTCGAGTCCCATAGGCTTAAACGGGGTTCTAAAGTTCACACAAACTTTTGGTCTGTTCGCGGGGGGGTGTTCGGCTCATCCCTAGTGGTGGGCATAATCCAGTGCACTTTTGTTTGGTAAGAATGATGACTCGACAATACAGTAAGACACAGTCTATAGGCAGGATTTGTACTATATACTATTAATGCTCCTGACTAGACATGTGCAATTTGGTTCGTTCCAAATACATTTTTTAACAAATTTCAACAAATTTGTTAATTCGGAAATATCCGAATTAACGAAAACCCATTTAACACATTTTTTGGAATATTCGGAAATCTGAATATTTGAAAACTCGAAAATTTGAAAATTCGTAAATTGTAAATTCCTAAATTCGAAAATCGAAATTCCCAAAATTCAAAAATCTGAAATAATAAATAATAATAACAACTTAACTTTTACTAACTATTAAATTATAGGTATTGGAATTTCCTTTCAAATTTGGCTGTTAGTGAACGTAACAAATATGAATTTATCCGAAGTTACGAATTATCTGAAATAAAGAATTCTGTATCTAAACGAATGAAACATAACAAATTAATAATAAAAATGTACCGCATTGTTATTTATTATTAATTTGTTCAGTTCCATTTGTTTAGATGTGGTATTCTCTATTTTGGATAATTTGTAACTTCGGATAAAATCGTATTCGATATGTTCAAACAGCCAAATTTAAAAGGAAATTCCAATAATTTAAAAGTTATTTATTATTAGTCAGTTATTCTTTAAAATTTTCGGATTTTCTTTCTTATTTTCTTTTTTTCGAATTTTTGAATTTACGAATTTACACATTTATGAATTGTGGTCATAATGAATAAAAAACGAATATAACAAAAACTAAAACAAACATTTTTTTTTTTTTGGCAGTGCACATGTCTATTCCTGACAGGAGGTGTAATAGTATACAGTGCAAACACTGTCTGCAGCCATGAATGATTTAGCAACAGCTCACTGTGGTACAGCCTGTACTGTGTGATCATCAACATGATAGTTGGGGGGGTGGTCATGTGCCTCAATGTTTTTTTATGTGAATGAACACAAAGCCTCCTAATTTGTTCCAGGATAGGAGCTGATGATAGAAAGTCCCCACTTGACTGCTGCAATACAGCGCTGTATATTGTATGTAGCTAAGCCTATATACAATTCATACAGGGCAACCATCAAGTGCACCTGTTAGTACAGTAAACAGTTAATTTGGGTCAACTTTGCCCTAAAAAACTATTAACAGTAAATGTGGAGTTAGGCTTTAACCTCCTTAATGGTAATCCCGAAAGTGGTAACCCCCGGTAACCCCGAGCCACATTTGGGATTGCATCACAGGATCCATGTACAGCTTTTACTTACCTTGTCCCTTGGATCCTGCGATGTCTCCCCACTGTGTGTCCAAGCAGTATCTCTGCTCAATTCACAATGCCGAGCTCTGTTCTCTGCGAGCGTTGCGACACACGGGGACGGAGCTCGGCCCCAAATTCAAAAAGTTAAAAACACACAATACATACAGTATACTGTAATCTTACAGATTACAGTACTGTATCAAATAATTACACACCCCTGTGTCCATATTGCTTTGTCCAGTGCCCTGCATCCAGTTTTATATTATAAATACTGTTCTTTCTGCCTGGAAACTGTAGATTGTCCATAGCAACCAAAAAGTGTCTGTTTACGTAAAAAGTGCTTTTAGATCAGCTAGAAAACAGCGATAATAAATTAGAATCACTTGCAGAATTGAGCGATAGTGATTTGTGGGGAAATTTGTCATCAAACACTGAAAGTAATGACAGCGACAATTCTGCAACTGAGCAAAATTTCTGTGTTTTTGATTTGATTACATTATTGAATAATTTTTATTATAATTACATTATTATTTGTTATAATTATTTATAGTTATTTATTATTTTATAATTTATGATTTTGTGTTTCAAACTTTATCATACCCGGGATGTCTACTAGACTCTTATTTGGACAGATTTTAGTGAGTTATTTTTTATGCCCTGTACAAACGATCAGACTTTTTTCCTATCAAATTCACATCGGAATTCCAACGGAGGAAAAGAGAACACGTTCTCTATGTAAACTTCGATAGAATTCATCGGAATTTCCAATGGAATTACTCCAATGGGGCATACACACGGCCGGAATTTCCGATGGAAAAAGTCGTCTGACTTTTTCCATCGGAAATTCCGATCGTGTGTACGGGGCATTAGAATTACAGGCCTACAATATAAAACAATATAAAACACCATATGCAAAAATGAAAACACATTTTTTTTTTTTTTTTTTTTTTTTTACACAAAGTTGTCCATTTGTAAGATATTTCCAACACATAACATGTACATAGCAAAAATAAGAGGAACTCTGTCAAAAATGACTGGAACTCTGCTTTAATGTTGGTGAATAGCATAGGTAAAATCCAAAGACTTATCTAAGAACATTATTATAGGGAAACCAATACCCCAACCTGTATATTAGTTAATACCTTTTAAGTACATTTGTTTTAATATGATTCATTGAAAACCACACTGTAACATGTAAAATACTACATTATATAGAATGGATTCCCTGAAAAATAGTTGGATACTGGACTTTTTGGTTTTGACAAATCCTGTCAAATTGAATGTACAAGACGTCAACATTCTATTGGAACAAACACAAATCGTGTGAGTGTTACATTAACCTGCAAAAGACAGGTTAGAAAACAGAAAATATTATTTCACATATAAATAATATATTTGCAATGGTGTTATTTATGGATTTTTGTGCAGATATTTCAACATTTGAACACCTCCATGCTGCCCATGTTCCACTAGAGGGTTACCTGAACCCAGAAGGCTCTAAGCGGCAATTACTGTTGGAGCAGCCCATTAGTAAGCTGCCCATCACAGACATGTGAGGGTGCTGGGGCATCATCAGTGTCCAGGAAACTTGGTCAGTAATTGCATTATAGAATGCTGAAAAATTCTAGGGATCCCAGGATGCTTCATAGTGGAGAAATATGTCTGCTATTTACAGTTTAGAGATGTTTCAGGCCAATTAATTAGGTGAGTTTTAGTTACAGCTACTTCATTGTGCTGGCAGCTTCTTTTACAATATGCTTTCTAAAAAAAAAATTTGCATACTGTACATATTAAAATATGATGTTGTTTTTGAAAGTCATTGATTTAAATTCTTGCCACGCTGAATGCTTAGCAGTACTTGTATAGTATGTCAATAAATGAAATATGTTTTCCTGTTCTACACCTTTTTCGAAAACTACCTTAAAATGGTAAAATATTTTAGTATATCTAAGGAATTGGTTTACACCTTACTACTACAGTACGTTAATATTTAAAAAGACAGCATAATCATATAAATAATGGTGAGTAGGGACTAAAGAAATCAGATATATGCAATTTGGAATACATGTTTCTATAAAATGTGGATATATGTGAACTATAGACCAACAAAAGTGCAAAAAGTCCTGTACTAAAATAGGGAATAATCCTTATTTTTGAGATATGTGATATAATGAGATATGTGAATACCTTCTGTTTTAAGAAGGCTTTAATGTGCTATAGTACTAAATGTTCTAAAGATATGCATACTTATTTAAGTTGCTAACCATTAAAACTACAGCATTTTATTTTACAAAATTTATTGAGGGACTTCTAACATATATGTTGGCTTTTAAAACATACAATATACTCACAATATATACAATTTTTCACAGGTCTACATTTACTTTGAAATATCAGAATACCTAGAAATCTTTAATAAAAAAAAAATATCAACAGCCATAACCTTTTGAAGGTATTTTATTATCAAAGGGTTAATAGAGGTCTTGCAGGAGGTGGTCTTTATGAAATTCTGATTTAAAAGTTGGATTTTTCCAGGGGCAATCGGAAGCATTCTGACCTTAGGGTCTTATTATATACAACGTCTTAATGAAAAATATGATTTGGTTATAGTTATACAGTATATACTGAATTTTTATTTTGACGTTAAAGTATATATAGATATCTATATATAGATATATAGATATCTATATATAGATAGATCTATCTATATATACTGGGGCAGATCCACAGACAGAGTACGCCGGCGTATCTACTGATACGCCGGCGTACTTTTAAATTACCCGCGTTGTATGTTTGGTTTGAATCCTCAAACCAAGATACAACAGAATCTGGGTTAGATCCGACAGGTATACGTCCTCGTACGCCTTTCAGATCTAAGATGCAATACTTTGGCGTCCGCTGGGTGGCGTTCACGTCGTTTTCCGCGTCGGGCATGCAAATTAGATTTTTCTGTCGATCCACGAACGTACGAGCGGCCGGCGCCTTTTTTTTATGGTGTCTCTAGTTGCCTTTTTCCGGCGTATAGTTAAAGCTGGTATTTTGCGGTGTATAGTTAGACTTGCCATGTTAAGTATGGCCTTCGTTCCCGCATCGAAATTTGAATTTTTTTTTTGCGAAAGTCGTCCGTGAATCGGGATGGACGTAATTCACGTCTAAGTTAAAAAAAATTACGTTGTTGCGATGTCATTTAGCGCAATGCACAGCGGGAAATTTAGAAACGGAGCATGCGCAGTTCATTCGGCGCAGGGACGTGCTTCATTTAAATGAAACACGCCCCCTAATTGCCGATTTGAATTCCGCCGCCAGAGATACACTACGTCGCCGTAACTTACGGCGCAAAATCTTTAAGGATTCTAAATTACGCCAGGTAAGGTACGGTGGCGTAGCGTATCTCTGATACGCTGCGCCGATCTATTTCTATGTGGATCTGGCTCACTGTATCTATATATATATATATATATATATATATATATACACACAGAGGGTAAAATAAGTATTGAACACGTCACCATTTTTGTAGGTAAATATATTTCTAAAAAAGAGAAAAAAAACAAAAAAAAAATGAACCACACCCAATAGAGTTACCTCTAAAAAACATATTTATTATGCATATAGTAAAAAAAAGAGTCAGCATCACACACCCAAGAGCCCTCCACAGCCCACTAAATCCCACCCTGCCTAGAAACCTCCCCTATATGGTCCCTGCTCAAACTTATCCCAAAACACTAACAAGTGGGGATAACAGTCTTCCGATTTAAGCTGTGACACATGCCACCCCTACCACAACAGCCCCTAGATTTCCCCTATGTCCCACCTACATCACCATCTATATACTGCCCTACCAGGGCCCTGGTAAGTTCAGTATCTCACCTTAGAACCACAGTGGGTGAATGGGGCACTAAGCAAAGCACAACCACTGTGGACAATAAGGAGGAAACACATGCACAATATTGTCTGATCTGATTAAAAAGATTAAAGTTTACATTTTAAATGAAAAAGGCATGCATCTGCATGCTGATACATGAAGGTGCAACCAGTTGAATGGTGAGTGGAATGAAAGTTCTGGGGGATGAACCCCTAAAAATTACAGTGTCTAAAAGGTGCAGGGTGGGGAACCCGATCACTGTGCACAAAATGAAAGCAAAAGGAGGAGAGAGAAGTGCCAAGCCAATCCATTAAACAGCTTAGGAATTTATTCAGTATATAGGTATAAAACAACACTAAAAACGTGTGTGAAAAATGTTGGAGCACTTGCAGAGTGCTAGAGTGGGTGGGAGCTTCCACGTGCATTTTTGAGGGATCCATGAGCACTGTGCGTTAGCCGCAGCTGGATTCTCCATTAGTCTCGTGGAGACATCGGCTGTGTGTGTCTGGGTGGGAGTGGTCCAGGGCTGTCAAACTGGGGAGCTGCCCACATGCTGTCTGGCCAAGGCACTCATGTATCCCTCAATAGAGACGTCCCGGTGGTCCTGTGCTCCTGTTACACTGCACGTGGAAGCTTCCACCCACTCTAGCACTCTGTAAGTGCTCCAACATTTTTCACGCAAGTTTTTAGTGTTGTTTTATATTTATATACTGAATAAATACCCAAGCTGTTTAAAGGATTGGTTTGGCACTTCTCTCTCCTCCTTTTACTGTGGACAATAACCACCCAGTACTGCTCAAATTAGCCCGACATGGACTCTTGATCACTGGGATCCTCTAGTCATCATGACTCTGTATGTGGTGACCCAGGGTCTGTAGCTTGGCATAGAGAAAAGTTCATAAAGTTCATTGATGAATAAGGCAACCCATAATATGAAATAATGCTGTAAAGAGCTGTAATTCTAGTTCCTAAGGCAGATGTATCAGTCACTATGTTGATCAGAGTTGGGAGAAATAACAGATACACCCAAGCAGGAATAGACCAGCCACCTGGTATGAAAAGAGGATCACATGAGACATATTCATGACACAGTTCATAGAGTCCGGGGTGAGTAACAACTAATTTAGTGGGGTGTGGGGGGCACTTTGGTGTGTGATGCTGACTCTTTTTGTACTATATAAATAATATATATGTTTTTTTAGAAGTAACTCCTTTGGTTGTGCAAGTTTCATTCTTTTTTGTTTGATTTTTCTCTTCTTTACAAACTAACTTCGATCACACCATGCCTCAACAAAAAAAGGCGAGTATCTCTTTCTAATTAATTTTGCAGAGTTCTCGAGACAATTTATTTTCGAATTAATTTAAATATATTTCTAAAGCAATATTGCTATTGACATAAAATGTTCACCACATGTCGGTAACAACCCCTTTCAATCCATACATACAAAGAAACCAAAACAAATAAGTTCAGAAATTAAGTTATGTGTAAAAAAATGAAATGACACAGGGAAAAAGTATTGAACACATGAAGAAAGGGAGCTGTAAAAAGGCAAGACGCCAACTGAAATCTATCATTATTTAGAAAGCAATTCTGCCCCTTGTCAGTGCAAATTAATATCAGCTGGCTTAGTCTCAACTGATGGCCTATAAAAATGTGTCTCATTACCAAGGCGTCACACACAAAACATCTCATGATGGGCAAAAGCAAAAAGCTCTCAAGACCTTTGCAGCCTTATTGTTGCAAAACATACTGATGGCATTGGTTACAGTAGGTTTTCTAAACTTCTGAATGTTCTAGTGAGCACTATTATGCCATAAGCCGGAAGTGGAAAGAACATCATTTCATCATAAACCGGCTACGACCAAGTGCTCCTCGCAAGATTTATGACAGAGGAGTGAAAAGAATTATCATGTAGCGGTACTCCCGTAGGAGCTGCTGATTAGTTTTGGGCCTACTCTCTGAACTATCCACCCCTGTAACAAGCTCAAACCCTCCCTTGGCACAACCGGCAACTGATAATGTATTGTGATGTTCCTTGTTTGGCTAGGACCACAATGACACATATACATACACAAGAATATGCAAGAATGTTGTTACCTTCTTCTCTGGATGCAGTTCTCAGGAGCAAACACACCTCACACAATTAATATAGTAAACCAAGGGTAACTTTACTTGGCATAAAAGAGATAAAGAAATAAACAGCAGATAACACACATATAAACAATATATCTGACTCTGCAAGCGTCCCTGCAAAGTCAATAAAACAAAACTAAAAGATTAATATTGCTAAATTTATACGTAGCTATAAATAGTCTATGCTCGCGAGCTCCCCTAGTGGGCAATTCTGTAAAAGGTACAGTTACGGATAATCTTGGCTAAGCTTAACCCAGACAACTCCAAAATGTTCCTCAGAGGTGAAATCTATCATGAAGACGTTGGTGCACTTTAACCTATTTGTAATCCAAGAATACTTAGGCTCAGTCAAAGGGGTATGGTAAATACAGGTGCTTGTGAACCGATCGCCCAGTCAACATCGGTCAACTCGGCCAGAGTGACTTCCAGACGTTAGGCCTCGGGGTTAAATCAGTAGACAGTACGCTGCTCTGGTATGTGTAACACTACAAGTCACAAGGCTGAGGTAGTATTGGAACTTTGGGCAGGTGCCCTCTCACCCGAGCAGGCCTAATCCGCCTGAGTCCCTCACAAAAGATACGCTGATCAGTGGCCGCTCTGCAACGCGCAGTTTCCGGTGTCCGGCTCTCCGCTGTTACGACTGTCAGCCGGTGAGTTTCCCCGGTCTCTTGGAAGCACGAGCTGAAGGCATTTGGTCTTGTCCCTCTCCGGATGGCTGGCCCCCAGATAGATCCCGCCTCAGGCTTCAGGCCTAGCTATTTTACTGGAGAGCTCTCCCTCGTTCCGCAGAGGGAAGAAGGCTGATCCCAAGAGAGTGAACTCAGCTGGATACTAATGGGGAAGGCCCCACTAAATTTTCCGGAAGTTTCCTGGGTGTAGTTTTTCCTTTTTTTTCTGTAACTTGCACCCTCACTCCTCTACCATTGGGATTCTCTCTGGCTTCCGCCTGTCCATGTGGAGAGGGGGTGAGAGGCGGCCTTGAAAAATGGTTTATTTTCCTCTTTGGTCTCTTACCTTACTTTGTTTTTCTGGAGTTGTCTACAGGAGGCGGGCACCCGGTTGACTCCTTCACCGGGGCCCTCTGAAGTTTTCCGCCGGCTTGTGCATGTACTGACTAGTTTTTGCTGGGCTGGGGAAAACTTCCCTCACATGTCCTACTCCTCCACAGTTGAAGCAAAATATGACAAAAAACAATAAAATCAAGCGCTCACCAAAAGAGCTGTAAAGGATAAAAATACACGCTTAAGAATGGGGGGGGGAGGGGGTTCATGTGACTGCTGAAAAAATGGATATAGGGAGTGGGGAAGAAGTCAATTTCAGCTGTCCATGAGAGAATTATTAAAAATGTGATGTAAAAATTATTATTGTAAAACAAGTTCAGTCCATAGGGAGTTCATGGAGCAGTAGCACAAATTAATATGTATATATTCTATATACTCTTGCTTGGAGGGCTGCCAGCTGCCAAGAAGAAGCAATTCTGGAACAACAACAAAAGAACAAAAAGAGGCGCCCTCTAAGCGTAGTATAGAGTTTAATAGAAAACACAAACAACAATAATTCTTATGAGGGGTTACTCACAAGACTGCAGGGGGTACAGGCAATAAAAATACTGATGTCATCTGTGGCTGGCGTCCGGAGTACATGAACTCTGCTATGTTGGTCTTATCGCAGGCTTCAGGCAATCAGCGTGATGGATTATCCACAGGGTAGGGGCCGGGTGCGGCGTCTCTGGATGTCCCTGGATGGTGACACAGCGCTGGTACGAAGGGAGAAACAGGAACGCCACATTCGGCGTGATGCAACGCAGCCGTGGAGCGCAAGCAGCAGAGCGTCACTTCCGGGTTCAGTCTCAGGGCGGTGCACGCGTTCGAGGCATGCGTGCCTCTTCGTCAGGCTCTATGGGGGCCATCTTGGATGAGGGACAGAAGAACAGCTCAAACGGAGCTGATATTTTGATGCTAAATTACCCGGAAATCGACTTAACACAGCGGGGAGCCAAAAGACAATAACAAATAAGGAGATACATTCTGACGAATCTCACAAGGGACTGGTCATTGTTAAAGGAAAGAGGGAAAGGAACTACAATTTATTAATCAATAATTATTATTATTATTGCACAATTATTGCGCAACTAATAGAATGTATGTGTATGGGAATTGTAATGTTAAGACAAGAAGCAATTACTATGAGACTAACAGAGTCTTTTTGTTAATGATAAAATCAAGAAAAAAGATTATATTGAAAAAAATTGTTTCGATTAAAAAGATTCGATTAAAAAGATTGATATTCTTATTAGACAGTTGTTCCAACACTAGTTTTTAGGGGATCAGTGTTTGGGGTAGACTACTATTGAGTAGATTTACACTAAGGACAAAGTTATCCATTCAGAGGGTGCAAAGTGAGATGGATATAAAACGTGCGCAGCGGGCATACACCTCTGCGCATAAGTGTGCGCACCTATATAGAGGCACAAAGAGATGCGCACACGCACACAAATCACACTGATGGATATATATGAAATATGTAGTCTAGAATCTAGAAGAGAAAGAAATACTATAATCCAGACCGGGTTTTGGGGAATTATTAAATCAGAATAAGATCATATTTCAATCAAACATTACAGTAAAATATTAAATTGCAGTAAAATACTACAATAAAATATTACATTATTAAAATATTAAAATATAAAAATATATTATTATAAAAAAAGGAGAGATATCATAATAAAATATTGATCTCTAGGCCCTCGTTAAGGCCTCGGGGCGATAAACAATCTAAGGTGAAAATCCAATAGTTTTCCCTTTCGCAGAGTTTTTTGTATCTTTCAGCCTGAGGGAGAAGTCTGGAGATGGCCTCTATGACCCAAACACGAAGTTCTGAAGGGGATTGTTGATGGACCTCTTTAAAATGCCTGGCAACGCTGTACTTGTCCAGGCCTTTTTCAACGAAATTGCGATGTTCACCAAACCTCTTCCGTAGTGTCCGAATGGTACGGCCCACATAGAAGAGGCCACAATTTAATATTTTACTGTAATGTTTGATTGAAATATGATCTTATTCTGATTTAATAATTCCCCAAAACCCGGTCTGGATTATAGTATTTCTTTCTCTTCTAGATTCTAGACTACATATTTCATATATATCCATCAGTGTGATTTGTGTGCGTGTGCGCATCTCTTTGTGCCTCTATATAGGTGCGCACACTTATGCGCAGAGGTGTATGCCCGCTGCGCACGTTTTATATCCATCTCACTTTGCACCCTCTGAATGGATAACTTTGTCCTTAGTGTAAATCTACTCAATAGTAGTCTACCCCAAACACTGATCCCCTAAAAACTAGTGTTGGAACAACTGTCTAATAAGAATATCAATCTTTTTAATCGAATCTTTTTAATCGAAACAATTTTTTTCAATATAATCTTTTTTCTTGATTTTATCATTAACAAAAAGACTCTGTTAGTCTCATAGTAATTGCTTCTTGTCTTAACATTACAATTCCCATACACATACATTCTATTAGTTGCGCAATAATTGTGCAATAATAATAATAATTATTGATTAATAAATTGTAGTTCCTTTCCCTCTTTCCTTTAACAATGACCAGTCCCTTGTGAGATTCGTCAGAATGTATCTCCTTATTTGTTATTGTCTTTTGGCTCCCCGCTGTGTTAAGTCGATTTCCGGGTAATTTAGCATCAAAATATCAGCTCCGTTTGAGCTGTTCTTCTGTCCCTCATCCAAGATGGCCCCCATAGAGCCTGACGAAGAGGCACGCATGCCTCGAACGCGTGCACCGCCCTGAGACTGAACCCGGAAGTGACGCTCTGCTGCTTGCGCTCCACGGCTGCGTTGCATCACGCCGAATGTGGCGTTCCTGTTTCTCGCTTCGTACCAGCGCTGTGTCACCATCCAGGGACATCCAGAGACGCCGCACCCGGCCCCTACCCTGTGGATAATCCATCACGCTGATTGCCTGAAGCCTGCGATAAGACCAACATAGCAGAGTTCATGTACTCCGGACGCCAGCCACAGATGACATCAGTATTTTTATTGCCTGTACCCCCTGCAGTCTTGTGAGTAACCCCTCATAAGAATTATTGTTGTTTGTGTTTTCTATTAAACTCTATACTACGCTTAGAGGGCGCCGCTTTTTGTTCTTTTGAAGCAAAATATGAACCTCCTTGGTTTCCTTGCTTGATCATTTTGCCTACAGGCGAACTTCTCTGGCTCTTTCTGTTTGGTTTGATAAGGCATCACCTCCGCCTGGCTGGTCAAGGCGACCACCATTTCCATCAGCTGGGACACTTGCGTCCTCAGAAGCTCAACCTGAGAGTCGCCGTCCTCTGTGCATACTACCCGGACTCATGCTGGAGCCTCTGGTAGTTGATGCTTATTCTTTTGATCCAGCAAGACCTCTTCCTCTCTTATCATCCGAATCAAGTCAGGGTATTCCAACACGTCACCTCCTTGTCGGGTTTGTAGCAAAAGGGCAATGGGATCCATAGGTTGAGCTCCCCTCAAAACTTGTTTAGCTCTGGTTTCATCCACCTTTCTTGGGTCCATCCGCTTCTTCAACAGTATCTGATGCAGAATCTTATCCAATCGCCCAACAAACTCAGACAACTTCTCTTCTGGTTTTTGGTAGCAGTGTTCTAATTGGTAGCAGAGTTCACTGGTATTTTCAGTCCTCCCGAACACACTGTGTAGAACATCTAGATAGTCCTGTGCAGCACAGTCCTTTCGGCTGAGTTTAAGATTGCGTATGGCCTCTAATGCTGGGCCCCTTAAACTCTCTATAATCCTCTGCTTCTTGTGCTTCTCGGGTATTTCCCACTCCTCTAGGGCCTGAGTGGCGTGATCCAGCCATTCCTCAAATCCATCCTCCGATGAGGGCACTGGTTGTCCCCCTGAGAAAGTTCTGAGCTTCCTGTATCCAGTTATCAGGTAATCAGGGGAATCCTTCTTACACTGGGCCACAATTTCCCCTAACACGGCACATAACTCGGGACCAAGAGTCTTTAATGGCGAGGAGTCGGGGCTCTCTGTCCGTTGTTCTTTGCCTTTTCCTGGACTAAGTGAGCTAGAGGAGGTAGGACCCTCAGGTTCTCCTACTGGGTGTACTAGGAAAAGTTCTACTTGGTCCCATGTTTTTATGCTAGTCCCTTTAAAGCAGTCTGGGAGTCCTTTCTTCCACTCACATAAGGCATATGTGTGAGGGTTGACACTATCTATTCGCATCTCCACCACCCATGGCTTCTTGTCTGCGGATAGAGTCCTCAGGACTGGGAGAAATTTTTCCTCTTTCCAGGCTTCTCCCTTTATTTCGATCACTAAGCCATTCTTTAAAGTGACATTCTATTCGCTGCACCACCTGGCTGCGACAGCAGCATCCATGGCTAGTCCTGGCAAGGGTGAGGTTCAATATAAAAGGAATTTATTTTTAGAGAAGTAGGGTCCTAGACGAGCCTCCACGTGTAGCGGTACTCCCGTAGGAGCTGCTGATTAGTTTTGGGCCACTCTCTGACCTATCCACCCCTGTAACAAGCCTAGCTGTTTTGCTGGAGAGCTCTCCCTCGTTCCACAGGGGGAAGAAGGCCGATCCCAAGAGATCCTTACATATTAAGGAATCTTAATTTTATTTCTGTTGATTGCTGATGAGAAAAATAAACAGATGGATTTATTTGTTCCTGCCCCCAATCCTTTCTTTGCTTACTGCCTAGACCACATTCACCTTCATCACTGTGCTATATGTTTTCTGCTGCACCTCTGGCATGGTTATATCCTCAATAAATTTAGCAGAAACTTGTGCTTAAAGTAGAACTATAGGCAACGCTTTTTTTTGCCATCCATCAATTTCCTGCCCCATAGCCAAAGAGGAAGTGGGAGGAAATCTCTGCAGATTAAGATTGCGGCTATAATTCATTCATAAAAAAAAAATAGCGTGGGGGTCCCCCTAAATTCCATTACCAGGCCCTTCAGGTCTGGAATGGGTATTAAGGGGAACCCCACCGTCAATTTAAAAAAAAATTGCGTGGGATTCCCCCAAAAATTCACACCAGACCCCTTATCCCTTATAATAAAAAAAAAATACAGAGGTGGTAATCTACTAGGTCCCAGCTCCCTGCTCCAACGTTGTGTGTATCCATCGACGGGTGATCTCCGGTCCAGCGATGAGAAGATCCACCCATCCAGAGCGCAGCCACGCCGACCTCCTCTCTCCGCTGGACACAGCCCAGTGAATGACGCGGCTGAAGCTGTGACATTTCTTATATAGGGGAGGCGGGGCCACCCATCACGTGACCCCGCCCCCTCTGATGCAAGGGGGAAGACTGGGCTTCCCCAGTGATGTAGCAGAGGGTGCATCAGAGGGGGCATCCCCTATATAAGAAATGTCACAGCTTCAGCCGCGTCATTCACTGGGCTGTGTCCAGCGGAGAGAGGAGTTCGGCGATGCTGCGCTCTGGATGGATGGATCTTCTCATCGCTTGATACAGACAACGTTGGAGCAGGGAGCTGGGACCGAGTAGATTACCACCGCTGGATTTTTTTTATTTACTTTTTATTAATAAAGGACTTTTTTCTACGGTGTGTGTGTATGTGTTTTTTTCCAACTATTTACACTTCCTTTGTGAAATGGTAGGGGTACAATGTACCCCATTACCAATTCACATAGGGGGGGGGGCAGGATCTGGGGTCTTCCAGATTCTGATAAGCCCCTCACCCGCAGACCCCCACAACCACCGGCAAGGGTTGTGGGGATGAGGCCCTTGTCCCCATCAACATGGGGACATTCTCCCCATGTTGAGGGCATGTGGCCTGGTATGGTTCAAGAGAGGGGGGCGCACTCTGTCCCCCCTCTTTTCTGCGACCGGCCAGGTTAACGTGCTCTGATAAGGGGTCTGTTGTGAATTTTTGGGGGAACTCCACGCCATTTTTTTTTAAATTTGGGGTGGAGTTCCCCTTAAAATCCACACCAGACCTGGAGGGTCTGGAATGGATATTTGGGGGGAACCCCACATCATTTTTTTTTAAATTGACGGCGGGGTTTCCCTTAATATCCATTCCAGACCTGAAGGGCCTGATAATGGAATTTGGGGGGACCCCCACGCTATTTTTTTTTTATGAATGAATTCTCTCTGAATTGCCAGAGCCGACAATTAATTATAGCCACAAGTCAGTTTTAAATGTCTTTTTTTCTTTCATAAATGACACTTTGTGCAGAGACAGTTCTATGTACGGGAAACATGCAATATTTCACATGCTAACATTACACCCCCCCTAGGTACGAAATTTAAAGTAATATTTCACTTTTATTGTTTCACTTTTAGTATTATTAAATTCACTGCTCCCGAAAAAACTGCAGTTTTTAAAACTTTTTTTTGCATTGATACATGTCCCCTGGGACAGGACCCAGGTCCCCAAACACTTTTTAGGACAATAAATTGCATATTAGCCTTTAAAATTAGCACTTTAGATTTCTCCCATAGACTTTAACAGGGTGTTCCATGGCTTTTTGATCTATCTATCTATCTATCTATCTATCTATCTATCTATCTATCTATCTATCTATCTATCTATCTATCTATCTATCTATCTATCTATCTATCTATCTCTCTATCTCTCTATCTCTCTATCTATCTATCTATCTATCTATCTATCTATCTATCTATCTATCTATCTATCTATCTATCTCTCTATCTATCAAACTGTAGGGTTCTATATTGTAGCTATAACAGCTTCAACTCTTCTGTGAGGGCTGTCCACAAGGTTTAGGAGTGTGTCTATGGGAATGTTTGACCATTCTTCCAGAAGTGCATTTGTAAGGGGTCAGGCACTGATGTGGACTAAAAGGCCTACCTCACAGTCTCCACTCTCATTTTCAAAAATGTCATTTAAAATGACCGTGTGTGGGGAAAACGTTGTTTTATGTCTTCTGAATAACGACAAAAAAATAATTTGCGCATGCTTCAATTTTTTATGTCATTTTTCAAAACGTCGTTTTTTGTGTCATAAAAAATGACTGTGTGTAGCAACGTTTTTAAACCCGCGCATGCTCAGAAGCAAGTTAGGACGCAAGTTTTAATGGAACAGAGTGCCGCCGTACGTGCTGAACGTAACCGCGATTTGCTAGAGCTTGTTGAAAGAACGATGGTGTGTATGCTACGTCGTTTTTTAAAATGAAGTTTGAAAAACTTTGGGTTTTTTTCATGATAAAAAACAATGTTTTTTTTCATCACAAAAAACGACCGTCTGTACGTGGCATAATTCATCCCAAAGGTGTTCTATCAAGTTTCTCCCCCCCAAACTCACTCATCAATGTCCTTATGGACCTTGCTTTTTGCACTGGCCCAAATCATTTGGTGGAGGAGGGAATATGATGTGGTGTTATTTTTCAGGGGTTTGGCTTAGCACCTTTGTTCCAGTGAAGGGAACTCTTAAGGCGTCAGTATACCAAAACATTTTGGACAATTTCATGCTCCCAATTTAGTGGGAACAGTTTGGGGATGGCCCCTTCCTGTTCCAACCTGACTGTGCACCAGTGCACAAAGCAAGGTCCATAAAGACATGGGGGTAGATTCAGTAAGCAATTGCGTCTGCGTATCCATAGATACGCAGCGCAATTGCTTAGTTGCGCCGGCGTATCGACTTTTCTGTATTCAGAAAGCTTGATACGCCGACTGCAGCCTAAGGTATGACTGGCATAAGGCTCTTATGCCGTCGTATCGTATCGTGTTACACTGTCGGATCTTTTTTTCAATTTAAAAATGGCGCCGGGGGCGTTCCCGCTGATTTACCTTGAATAATATGTAAATCAGCGAGATACGCAAATTCACGAACGTACGCGGACCCGACGCAGTCTTCTTACGACGTTTCCGTAGCGGCGTACGGGTCGTATACTTACCCCTGCTTTTTTCAGGCGCAGCCAATGTTAAGTATAGCCGGCGTTCCCGCGTCGAATTTGAATTTAACGTCGTTTGCGTAAGTCGTTCTAGAATATGGACGTCGTTTACGTAAGCGTCGAAACCACTGACGTCCTAGCGACGTCAGTGGGAGCAATGCACGCCGGGAAATTCCCCGGACGGCGCATGCGCTTTTAAATCGGCGCGGGAACGCGCCTGATTTAAATAGTACACTCCCCCTAGCCGCGGAATTTTAATTCCGCTGGGGAAATTTAGGATCCGCCGCCGCAAGTTTGGAGGTAAGTGTTTTGTGAATTAGCCACCTGCCTCTCAAACTTGCGGGAGCGGATCTTAAATCACATAGATCGAGCGGATCTATAGATCCGCTGATCTACGTGAATCTGGCCCAGTGAGTTTATTGTTGGTAAGTAAGTCTTGTAAAAAAGGGGGGATTAGAGGGATGTAGGTAAAAAGCAAAGGGGAAAAAGATGAGGTGGGGGGAGAGGTTACCCCACTCCCCTACTTGATACTGGACACATGGGATACCAAAGATCTTACTAGTTACATGTCATCCAGGGTGTTCTGAGCCTCACAAGTTATTATATGAAATATGAAAAGCTGTCAGTCTGTGAGACTTTCCTTAAATCCGGTAGTGCAATAATATGCAGTTCAGTGAAAACAAGTTTTCTTCCCTGTACCCTTTAAAACACTAGTCAGATTCTCCATTTGCTTTATATCCTCAATCCTGCAAAACCAGATTGTCAAGGAGGGAAGAGTGGATGATTTCAACAATGAGAGGGGATACAGGAGCATGCAGTGTTGATTAACTGTCACACCATATACTTTGCATATGCTTTTAACAGAAAAATGCCAACATATAGAGCATGGATCGATCAGTGAACTCCTGTACAATGAAATAGACCTGTAGCCAAAAGGTCTGAAATGCTGAACAAGATCAAAAGATGTGTATCATGTCACTCCTGCTATCTCTGCATCTCCAATGGGTCTCAGGCACTAAAGATTACGGGCCAGATTCAGAAAGCCCTAACCTAGTGAGGCAGGTTCTGTATTCAGAAAGAATTATGGTGGCGTAGCGTATGTGGTCCGGCATAAGCCTGCATAATACAAATTATCCAGGCAGTGGGCGTGTTGTATGTTAATCAAGGCTGACCCACGTAAATGACGTTTTTGACTTGTCCGTGAACGTATCCCAGTGCGCATGCTCCAAATTACGCCGCAAATAGTCAATGCTTTCAAGGTGAACGTAACTTACGTACAGCCCTATTCGCGAACGACTTACGCAAACGACGTAATCAACGAAAAATTTGACGCTGGCCCGAAATCCATACTTAACATTGCGTACGCCTCATATAGCAGGGGTAACTTTACGCCGTAAAAAGCCTTACGTAAACGATGTAAAAAAATGCGCCGGGCGGACGTACGTTTCTGAATCGGCGTATTTACCTAATTTTCATATTCGAAGTGGAAGTCATGGGAAGCGACCCTAGCGGTCAGCGTAAATATTGCACCCTAAGATACGACGGCGTAGGAGACTTACGCCGCTCGTATCTAGGCAACATTGAGGCGTATCTGATTCTATGAATCAGGCGCCGAGATGCGAAGGGCCGCATTCAGAGTTACGACGGCGTATCTGGAGATACGCCGACGTAACTCCTTTCTGAATCCGGGCCTACATGTAATGCAGAAAGGCTGGCATAAAGTAGCATCAGCACACAAACCCCTTCAAAGGTACCTCAAAGTAAATGGCAGAACCCTGGAGTGGTCTATGTGTTTTTTTTTTTCAACAAAGAAGCTGTCAAAGTAATTTGCTGGCAATTTTGAAACCTTTTTTCTTTGTAAATATCAGTATTGCTTCAGCACTGTACATCACAGAAATCTACCCCTTCACAGGCAGGATTAGGGCACCCCAAGAATAATATTTAAAGGAATTTGATATGTTTAATGTTTCAGTTTAAGCATATAGAAAAATCACTGCTCCTGGCCAAATTGTTTTTTTTTTGTTTACGTTTTTTTTTGCATTGGCACATGCTCCCCAGGGTATTATCCAACCCTGTGCTATTTTTGACACCCCCTTGCCTATTAACCCACAAATGGACATTTTTAATTTGACAGTTGCCCTTGAATGTAATGAGGTTCTGCCTCAAAACTTGTTTTTAATTTAGGAGAGTGCTGGCTGGGTGTGGTAAAGCGGCGTGGTCCCTCATTGTCTGCATTAGCCACAGCCTGAAATCAAAAGAATGTCAGTTTTACCCAATAAAGTGGAAGTAATGGCTAATATACTGTAGCTCAAGTTAAAAACATTCCTACCCATCTCATCATACCCATTCTTCCAATCCAATTTGTAAAAAAGTTCAGTGTGAATACCTTTTAATCAGTTTCAATGCAGTCACGTGGCTACTCTTTGTAAGTGGGAGGCTACTGCAGTGGATGGGAAGGAGGCCCGATAACATGGTGGAGGGTCAATGGTATCCAGTTGGGACATCACAAGTCTGTGAATTCAGCCTTGTTGTTGAGAGCTCACAGGGGACTTGTGATTGCACTGAAGCTGATAAAAACGGAACTCTTTTACAAATAGTATGCAGTGAAAATTGGGTACTGTCCGTGATACTTGACAGTACCCAATTTTCTCGGTCACAATTGCACTAATACAGCTACAATCACGTCAAGTACAAATAGTATGCAGCAGAGGTATGAGAAAGGGCAAACACTATTTTTAAACCTAAATTATATTAGACTTTGCTTCTGTGTTAAGTCCTGATAAATTTTGTACTGTAAGAACTTTGTTTCATGATCCCCAAGAGCATTGCTTGTTAAAGAGTGTGGGTATGATAAGGAGTGCACTCCTGATAACATAAAATACTGTTTACTTTTATATGCAAGTTGTGAGAAATGGCTATTGGATATTGTTTTCAGAAACTGTAAACAGTCACTTGAATGCATTTTAGGTTCTTTCTGATTAAACAAATGCCTTATTTGACTTTATGCTAAGAGATGTTAAAATCTGTACTGTTCGGGAATCTCATCAAGTACCTATTGATTTTCCAGCAGCCAATAGAAACAACTTCACTAAATTAAAGGGGTGTTTGGCTACAAATGATCATCAACAAGCTAGAGTGGTCATCGCAATGTATGATTATTCATGCTACCTGTGGTGAAATACTGTATGATCATTATATTTACGGAATTTAAATGTAAATAACTGCAATATATTATCAATTCGAACCATTTTAGAAGACATTTTCTTCAATGCATAGTAACTGCATTTTAAAATATAGTATTATAATTCCATTAAAGTATAGGCCTGTTTAAATGAAGCTTATTTCACAAGGTTCCCTAGGAATTCTCAGTAACTGTGTCTGTCTGTAGATGTATTGATCTAATGATCAATGGATGTTCTGTGCTAATATATGTACTAAATAAATGCAGTAATTATTGCAGTTGTCTTTCATTTTAATGAACTTGGTGAAAAAGAACAATGTAAGTAGACAGCACTGTAAAATGTATTAAAGAGAAAATGTGCTTTTCATTAAATTCTTCTTAATGGAAGAAAAGAATTTGGGACTTTGAATGAGGCAATTACGAGGGGGTTGCAAGAAAGTATAGACATGTTTTATTGACATGGTCAAACACCAAATCATATAGTAGTGAGTATATTCAAGTACAGTAATAATTTTATATTTATATTACACATGACATTGTTGAATTCATATATGTACACACACATAATAGCAGCACTGTCAGGGTCAGTGGCTAAGGAGACCAGACATGTATAGCTACACAAGGGAACTGAGACCAAACAAAGTATTTATCATTAAAGTGATATTTATTTACAGTGAACACACACCAATAAACATACACAGCAACCAGTGAAAAACATAAACCACTCCAGCAAACAAGAATAACTAATGAACCTAACTGCTATCTATATACAATATCTACAACATAAGGGACAAGGCAACAGGGATGCAAGGAGGGGAAACACATCTGAGAACAAGAGCATGGAACAAGGCAGAAGTATGCAGGATGGATCAGGACAAGGGAAGGGTCAGGAACATTATCAGGCACAATCTGGTAGCAAGGAGGCGATCAGACGGGATAGTGACACCTTGGGGGGAAGGGAGGAGCAGCCTTAAATATCCGCCTGGCAGCTGGAGCCAGGTGTGGCTGATCAGAACCTGCTGGCTTCTGGGAGACACCTGCTGGTGGACACTGTCACTGCAGCCATCTGCAAAGTAAACACCAGTGCCGCCAGCAGGTGAACTCAACCCTGACAGACCCCCCCCCCCCCTTAAGGAGCATTCTCCAGACGGTCCACAAGGCCCTACCACTGGGGTCTGCAAGCTGGTCAGACCCTCTGAGATGATCCCCTAGTACACCCGGAGCTGTGGCAATTGCATCCAGATCATGGCAAGGCACAGATCGTACTCTGTCATTCCCCTGGAGCTTACCACCACCAGGCAGATGCAGCTACCAAGTGCATGTCTGAACCAAAGCAACACACTGCCAGAGGGACTCAATCAAGGCAACCATCAAATGAATCTCAGGCCCAGCAGATGACCCATTAGCAGGCACATTATTGAATAAGCGCATCATTCCCATCTTTTTCTTTTCCATTAGCAGGTGGACACTCAGCCTTTGCATAACAATCCAACTAAGCAGCTGGCATAGAGTCAATAGAACCTGGCGGGGTGGTAAGGAGAAGATATCTAAGATAAATGGTAGACTTGTCATCGGACAGCAGACCCTCAGAGGCAGGCAAGTTGTTGGGCGCAGGACGTCCAGAGGCAGGCTGGGAAGCAGGCACCAGATCAGCAGGCTGGGCAACAGGCAGAGGCACATCAGACTGGACAGTGGCACAGGTAATGGCATAGTCCAACTGGGAAGCAGCCCTGGATACAGCGCAGTCTGGCCGGGCGGCAGCCCCAAAATCAGCACAGTCCAGAGGGGCGGCAGCCCTGGAATCAGCACAGTCCAGAGGAGCGGTAGCCCCAGAATCAGCACAGTCTCTTCCTTGCTCACATTGCTCAATTAAATGGTGCACATCAGCAATACAATCCAACAGCACCTGTTGTGAATAGGCTGAACACTGCTGGAAAAATGAACCCCAGTAAATGGGGGAGTGAAAACATCATGGCCCTGACAGGTAAACTGAAATAGTAGCTCAAAACAGACCTGAATCAAGGGCTGCACGTTAATAAGAGTGAATCTGCCTTCGACAGCCAAGGCATGTGCAGTCAGAATGTTTCCCAACAGCTCCTCCTCAGTTAGATCTTGCCACAGTGAACGACACAAATCTTTATCCCCTATTGCAAGCTGCACACTGCAAATAACCTGCACTCTAAGCATTCTGACAAAGGCAAAAAACTCAAGTAACTGGCTCTCAGTTGCCAAGTCTAGCAGATCTGGTCATTAGGGGCGTCACTATTATGTCAGGGTCAGCGGCTAAGGAGACCAGACATGTATATCTACACAAGGGAACTGAGACCAAACAAAGTATTTATTATTAAAGTGATATTTATTTACAGTGAACACACACACCAATAAACATACACAGCAACCAGTGAAAAACATAAACCACTCCAGCAAACAAGAACAAGAATAACTAATGAACCTAACTGCTATCTATATACAATATCTACAGCATAAGGGACAAGGTAACAGGGATGCAAGGAGGGGAAACACAACTGCGAACAAGAGAATGGAACAAGGCAGAAGGGTACAGGATGGATCAGGACAAGGGAAGGTTCAGGACCGTTATCAGGCACAATCTGGTAGCAAGGAGGCGATCAGACAGGATAGTGACGCCCTGGGGGAAGGGAGGAGCAACCTTTAAATATCCACCTGGCAGCTGGAGCCAGGTGTGGCTGATCAGAACCTGCTGGCTTCTGGGAGGTACCTGCTGGTGGACACTGGAACTGCAGCCATCTGCAAAGTAAACCCCAGTGCCACCAGCAGGTGAACTCAACCCTGACAAGCACATTTCAACACTCAAAGCAACAAGTAGTTGTATTTAATATCCGTGAAGATGGTGGGAGTAATCATAAATGGGTAAAAATTTTAATGAATCCTAAGATAAAACATATAACTGCATCCTGAATGCCTGATACGTTTTGTGAATAATCACTTCTTCAGGGGTGGATGCATTGAAGGGTCTGCAAATATGGTCCAGTGTTGTACTAAACTTGTGAGGGAATAGTAAAGTATCCTAAATACTTACATAAGGGTAGTAAAACAGTTTGCGGCACTGCAAGACATAGGCCCATAAATTTGTCTGTTCCGGAAGCTGAGGTATAAAGAAGCCATGGGCAACCACAAATGTCCCCAAGAACAAGAATGGAAAGTCTCCATAGTGTAGTCAATGATGGCAGTAAGTAGTAATAACCCCACAAGCATATAATGGATAAAACAAATCATCCATCATTAGGTAGTGGTAGTGAAGAAGATTGTAAATAAGAAGCAAACAAAGCCAAATGTGCAGGTGAAGTTGTAATAGTGCAAATGCTGAGCGTCACATGTGCAAGTGTGCAAATGAGACAAGGTGTCAAAGGAAGGTGTTTTATGTGAGCCCACATGCCCATAGGTCCCTACCAGCATCACGCTGGCGTGACAAATGTGGGGAGGGATCTCAGTCCAAGCAGTGTACACCGCTCATAGTTAGCATCGATGGTAATCCCCAGCTGTGTCAGCCAAGTTGGAAAGACAAGTGCAACCGCCAAGATGTCTGCTGATGACGTTATGTGTGGGGCACATGGATGGTGCTCAATAAATACTTCTGGTAGCTGTTTGAAATGTAATGTATATATCAATAGCATTTTTTTAAGAGGCTACTAAAAAAAATATGAAAAGCATAAAATCAACCCAGCTTTAACATTTAAAGCAATGTTTACCCTCCAACATAAGTATATGTGTTTTTCAAACTTGGTTAATTTGGTAAAAGAACAATGAAGAAATGTTCCCCCGCCAGTATGTCACACAGGCACCGCAAGCAGCCGCAGCCGTGGAAATGACAATGTTTTTTCCTGACCCTGCCGAGAGGGTTATGCCAACGTAGAGGCTGCCACCCATATAGCCAAGTCTGCCAGCGGTGCTATGCAGAGCAGCATACACTCGGCTCCACAGAACTCTCTTCTCTCATTATCAGGGCACTCTACTCCATCCTCCAGGAGACCTGCCAAATTTAGACCAAGACATGACTCCCCTGCTGATAGTGGGGATGAGGAGTCAACTGGGGTGAGTGAGCATCATAACCCTTATTCTATGGACACTGCAGCAGCTGACCCTATAGTCTCCTTCTCAACCAGCAGTCAACCAATTTCAGACACGACTCTTAAGGTCACGTTGCTGTCGCTATGGGTGTCCTTACAATCAGATTTACTATCAGGCTTACACCAGTGCAGGACTGAAGTTCACACACTGGTTGACAGGGAGAGTAAAGTGGAAGATCAAATGTCCAAACATACTACTTCCTTTAACACTATGGTGGAAGCTCATGAAGAACATTTTAAAGATTTGATCAAATCTAAACTTTCAGATTTAGAGGACAGGTCTTGACATAAGAATATTAATTAAAAATTGTAGGACTTAGGAGCGGACTTTATAGGTACCAGAAAACGAATACAAATAAAATAGAAAAAAATATATACATTTTAATGTATACAATTATAAAATTAAACAATGTAACATTTAAAAACAAAATATTAGACTCTCAGTACATGGTATGTGCGAATCCCTGTTAGTGCTTGGACAAAGCTTGTCAACGTTTCGCTTTCGCTTCCTCAGGACCCATTTGTCAGCATCAAGCAGAGGGATTCTGTGTAAGAAAGGGGAAATAATCAAATTTCACATACGGATAATGGGCAAAGATATACAACTCAAGGATGAAGTTTCCGCTTAGAAAAGTGATGCATGGAGAGGACCACTCACTTGTGGAAAATGAAGAAAGGAAGCACTCACAATGCCACATCTGTATATAGGAGAGGTAACAAAAAAAGGGTACTCAGGGAGTAACCATTGGTCGGACTTTGGAGGCATGGAAACAATGGAGAAATAGCCAAAAATAAACAATATTTATTGAAAAAAGTACAAGATATAATCACAGACAGGAGTGCATGAGAAAGTCAATTGGACTACAAGACAATACAAGTTCCATAAGAAAAAGTCTCCACATTAATGCATATAATGACGTTGTATAGCTAATCTGTCCCAAGATGGAAGGATGAACATAAACCATGTAGCTTAAAGGCAGTCTCAATCTAAACACATGCTAGATATTGGGCAGCCCATCTGTAGTGAAGAGAGACCAGTAACAGATGGAAGTAAACAACAATATGATGCTTGAATGGATAACTCCTTGTATGACTGGAGTGATGTATGATAGAGGCACTCACATAGATATGTAAGGACATTGATATCACAGGGAAAGTCCTATACTGATTGGGTAACTATCCACCTGTAAATCATACAGCTTTATAGCCGTTATTTGTTGCGATGGTACAGTATCATACATACTCACAGCTCTCCATCCATGGTGGTATATGATGGTTACGTTGGTATGCTGTCATCAAACAGACTGGCTGCCTCCCAGTAAATTAATCATTCACAGATCACTCAAGAAAGTTGTAATCTCCACACAGTATAAGTGAGCTTGTCTGGGTAATGGCGGCTCCAGCCACATCACTTCCGCATAGGCAGTCTGGTATAATTCCTATTGGTTCTCTTGAGGCATTGGGTGGCTGGACAGTAGGGGGGCACATGCCTGTGTCTACATGTTTTGTCTCGGTCACCCATACTGTATTTAGGCAATGATGTAAGGCTTAATTACCTGGCAAGTCATTTAAATTCAAGTGAGTGGGCTAGATGGCATCTGTGTTTGGTAAAAACAAAGCGGGTGCAAGCAGCCACTGTTTTATTTTGCAATCATTGATAGTTGGAATCTGTCACATTCGTCCACATCAAATGCCTTTGGTCAGCGTTTGGATGAATGCTTGAACAGCCTTAGTTGCACCTCCTGTCATAAAGAAATCACAATAAATGCTGCAATAGTGCATTGTTACTGCAATTTACAAAGTTACATCAAATTATCTGTACTGTAATTAAATGTTTTAATTGTCATTAAAGGGCCACTAAAGGAATTTTTTTTAGCTAAATAGCTTCCTTTACTTTACTGCAGTCCTGGTTTCATGTCCTCATTGTTCGTTTTTGCTTTGATGTTGCTGTAATTCCTCTCTGTTCTGGACACTTCCTGGTTGTCTGTTTTCTGATCACCACGGTACTGGGAGATTTCTCACTGTGGTGACTAATCAAGGAGGTGTGATTACTGTGTGTCAGCACCAATCCAGTTTCGTTTTACAAAGCATCACTGCCCTCTATTGGCTCTTTGTCTCTGTACATCAGAAAACCAGGAAACAACAGCAAAAATGAAACTAAAGTGCAGGTACATTATATGATTGTTTTTTATCTATTTGTAATCATTTTTAAAGGAAATCAGTTAACTATTATGTCTCTATACCCTGTAAACAGTCATTTCAGCTAAAAAATGTTTTTCCTTTAGTGACCCTTTAACCCAGGAGTAGGCTTGTAGGCAGGGAATTTGACTGTCAAATTGACTTTCTCATGATTGGAGTGAGTGCCGGAGTGCATACAGCATTGGGAAGGAGCTTGAAAACTGTATATACAGTATACTTGTGTAGCATTACCCCCGGAGGAGCTGCTGGTTGTTTTGGGTGGCACATTTACCTTGGGGCTCTTCCGAATTCCTAGGGGTGAATGGTGCATATAGCAATAGTAAAACAATGTCCACAACAAGTGTATTTTCTGTGCTCTTTATTACCCAGCCGGGTAAAAACAGTAAAACTTTCTGCACCACTCTTGCCTGAGTGGGTTTAGTGTACCCAGACATGCCTCTCTCACTGACCTGGCAGCCAGAGTATCACTCAAACCTTTGTAGGATAAAGTCTCTGCCACAGACCCTCCTGAATGAACTTGGACTTGAGGAAAAGTCTCTGCCACAGACCCTCCTTGAAATGAACTTCAGGGAGACACATATGCAAACTGAAGAGCACACGGCCAGTACACACCAAGTAGCTTTAGGTGCAAACTACAGAGGACACAGGCAATAAACCACGTAAGAATACTGCAGCTAGCACAATCACCTGCCTGCCAGTAAATTAGGAAGAACTGATCTAGCTAAACTATACAGTGTATAAATATATGTACAACACCTGGGATGTATATATATATCCTCTACACACTGTAACATTAATTGACTAGCCTGCCTGCCTGCTCTATCTACCTGCAAAAAATTACACTCTCTCTGTCCTCTCTTAACCACCACAACACACTACACAAGGCCGACCTGCAGGCGGCCTTTTATAGTGTTTGGCGTGTACTAAACCCCCTGAGACATTATTGGCCAAAGCCACCCTGGCTTTGGCCAATGATGGCTCTCCGTTTTTTGCAAGCTGTGATTGGCCAAGCATGCGGGTCGTAGTGCATGCTTGGCCAATCATCAGCCAGCAATGCACTGCGATGCCGCAGTGAATTATAGGCCGTGAAACGCTAATCGAATTTGGCGCAAACGGCCCAAAACGTTCGTAATTCGACGAACGATCGAACATACAATGTTCGAGTCGAACATGAGTTCGACTCGAATACAAAGCTCATCCCTACTCCTGACAAATTCTTGGACACATCATATAAAAGCAGCCTGACATTTCTGTCTGGGGAGGGAGCTGGTCATGTTACAAAACACCTCTGAGAGTCTCTGCCTATGATGAGAGGTGGTGTGTTCCTTTTCTCCAATCAGCAATTTTAGCTATCTTGGTTGTATGCCCAGACATCACACTCTGTGTTAAACAGGAAAAGAAAATCTCTTAACACAATCTGAACTTTCTAAAAGGTATATAAACGTGAAGACAGCAAATATACATGTAAAACCTATGTAGGGAGATTTGGTTCATCTCTGTGTATCATCTGAGGCTGTTCACTTCACTGGGTGTATGGAGGGTGTGCATCCACTTTAAGCAATTTAATAATAGATAATAGGGAAGCACAGTGGTTTAGTGGTTAGCACTTCTGCCTTGCAGCACTGGGGTCTTTAAAGCTTGAAAGGAGTGAGCTTGTTCGTCTTGTGCTTGCATGGGTTTCCTCTGGGTTCTCCAGTTTCCTCATATGCGCCAAAAGCATGCTGGTAATCATTGGCTCCTGCCTTAATTGGCCATAATGTTATGGGTGATGTATGTATCCAAGTAAGATAGAGATTTTAGAATTTAAGCTCTTTGAGGACAGGGACTGAAGCAAATATATAAGTATATACAGCACTGCAAAATTGTCACTTATATATAAATGCCACTAATAATAACAGATTCAAATGTAATATCTCTTTTGTTTCTATGCTCAGTTATATGTAATGTGTACATTTATTGTTCATACTGTAATCAACGGAACAAATTGAACATTTTACCACTCTGAATTGCAAGATGCACTGCTCATTGCCTAGAGAAAATTCACATTCAAGACCATTCTCACTATAATTTAGAATTGTATTATTTTATGCAGAATTTCTATTGATACAGTTGATGAATTGGAGCTTTTGTTGCATATTTCCATTATTATTGCTGCAGTTTATTACAACAGAAGGATATAAAATACTGTTACAAAGCAGGATGTAATCTGAAAGGAACAGCATTTCCTTCTATGAAAACAATCAAAATGTTGGCATCAAAACAGATCATTAGAATTGTTCAACTAAAATTATTTTAAAACAGCTAATCCTCTTGTGCATTTTATTGCTGGAATTTTCCATGACAAGTCATTTGTTTGAACAGGTGATAATTAAAAAGCTAATGTGTAGTGCATTGACTGGATATTGTGTGTTCAAACAATAAAGAAAACTTTACCTGCAACAAACCACTATGTTTAGGGACCAAGCATTTCTCAAAATATATTTGTTTCAAAAGTAAAGGAATTAAAGCTAAACTCTAGGAAAATAGCTAAATACACAAATGAAATACATATATGGGGGATGAAATATGTACTGTATATGGTAGTTGTTTTACCTGCCAAAAGATTTATATTTCTGTTCATCAAGTTCTGATGTTTATACAGCTCTGTCATGCAATACAGCCCTGTCTGGCATGGCAGTAGAGCTGATTTTCTTTCAGGCAATACCCGCTGCCAGTGGCTGTCAGATTGTACTCTGAACAAATCAATTGATAATGCCACTGCTCTTCGTGTAACTGCTCATCTGAGCAGTTACATGCAAATATAATTTATGGCCAATCCTGGGCACATTCAGTGTGTGTTCAAGGTTAGTGTCCCCACTAGGTTTTGGCTGCACTCAAGCAGGCTGCAATCTGCCAATTTGTATGTAGCCATAAAAAAGAGATGGCATTTAGCAAACTATCCACCCATGAGCGCCTCTGTGAATATAGCCTTACAGGTTGAGTACCTCATCCAGCCTGTGACTGGAAAGGGAAAACAAAGCAGAAGACAAACTAATTTCACTGCCACTCTTCTCTCTCCTCCTATAAGCATGCTCATTGCACTGCAACACACCTAATTGGCTGCTCATGCTGCTCTACAGGGACTACAAGAGACTGATACTAGGTGGACTTTAGGTACTCACGCTGCCTACTTTTAAAGAAACATATTAATTATAAAATTATAACAACTCATTTGCACTAATGTGTGTATGTTATCGTTGACCAGAAATCAGCTTTAGTGTTTATTTATGTACGCTAATTGATAAGTCAGTAAAGTATAGCACTTATCTTACTCACAATAAACTATACAGTACATGATAATTTTGGGGAGTAGAGATGACTCATCTATAACACAAACTTTGAGCTCCTACTTTCTGTGCTTCAATGAGCTGTGGGACAGCTGAGGGGGAGGGATTGACATATACCGCATTTCCCTGGAGTACAAAGGAGTGGGAGTTCTGAGTTCAGGTTAAGCCGGCTATAGACGGTTAGAACCTCGGACAGTTCAGCAGGAACCGGCTGAGATTTGAACCACATAAGGGATAGGATGAATGTACCCAAGTTGATTGATCGATCAACTTTGGTACAACCACGGGGGCGTGCCTGGGATGTGAACAAGGCTAGTCACACTTCTCCAGAGTTCCGTTATGCTCTGGGAATTATCCTGTCCACAGAGCGATTGCACCCCATGATCCGGTTTCTACTACTCACCGTCACACCCTGCCGGGAGAGTGAGTCTTTGTTTTGGCATGCAAGTACAAGGCAATGCTGCTGTTAGATCCATGGCCTCAATGTTGAGGGCACAGCCAGAAGTCAGGCTTCTCCACCATTTTGCCACCGACTGTGGCTTCCCCTTGCTCCCATACACAGGCCATGAGGATGAACTTCACAGGGGCTGCAGATGATTAGTGCTCGGGCCCCTCAGCGTCTTCTTCCATATGCAAGACTGGAACAGGGGCAATCACAAAACCGATCGTGGAAGCCATAGATGCCTCTAAAGAAGCATTGATGTTTCGCATTGACCACTTGGCCTCAGAATGTACCCTCTTTCGTCATGACCTTGACTAAATCAGAGGCAGATTGTCCACTGCGGAGGACTGTATCTCTGAATTGGAAGATTCCGCCACCTCTTACAGTGCACAGCTGATGGAACTGTAGGACCTGGTAAGAGCATTACAAAACCAGACAGAGGATGTGGAGGGCAGACAATGTAGAGATAATATGTGGGTGGTGGGGCTGCCTGAGAGGGTTGAGAGTGCTAAAACAGCCATATTTGTAAAGACATTTTTTAAACAGTTGCTGGCCCTGGATGCTCTCCCCCTGATGTATGCGGTGGAGTGGGCCCACCAAATTCCTATGGGCAGTGGCCCTCCTGGCACCCCACCTTGGCCTTTCCTAGTGTGCATTTGAACTATTGGGATAGGGACATGTTTCTGACAGAAGCCAGGAAGCATCCTGAATTGAAATATGAGAACGCATGATGTTTACAGATTTTTCAGGCACAACCCAAAGAAGAGGCTGCTCCTTCACTGACATCCAAAAAGGCTTGTGGGATAAAGGCCTTTAATACAGCATGTTCTATCCCGGTAAGCTTAGAGTCCAGCATATGGACACTGTGAAGTTTTTTTTTTATACCCCACAGGAAGTTTGTGAATGGCTGAATACTGTCCCATAGGGGTTCAGGATGCTCTGGTGAAAAGTTTCAGCTGCCTACCTACCTGATGCCCTTCTTCAGTTATGCAGGGCTGGATATGATTTCTTCTTTAGGGGTTACATTTGAATCCATTCAGGGATCATTGTGTTATGTTGCTAAGTGGAGCATATCAGGGAGCATTCCACTAAGGATACTAGCCATGGAAGCAGAAGAGATTCATCGAAATTGGGTGGGAGAAAGTGTGTTACCCATAGGAACCATAGGGTTTCATATTTAGAAACTCTGCCTGTGACCCTGGACAACATGTTTAATATAGTTACAAATGACTATGCCTCCTTCTGGAGCAGATAGAGCTAATTTGCATTTGCAAAATGCTTTTCATTTCATTTTTCTGCTCACTTTCAGGAACCAGAATTTGTGGAATAAACAGTGCTCAGTTTTCTCTGTCTTGCTTATAAGCAGTGAAATGGCATAGTGTGATAATGACACATGCTTACATCTAGCTTTTGAAGATGCTGTAACAAGGACTAAGCAAGAGCGTAGAAATGCCAGGTATTAATATACTCATACCAGAAAACCAGTGCTGTAATGCTTTTTTACTGATATGACCAGACTAGTAAATTATAAATAGCAACTCTCATGCCCTGTACACACGATCGGTTCATCCGATAAAAACGGACTGATGGATTTTTTCATCAGATATCCGGTGAAGCTTTCATCAGTCGTGCCTACACACCGTGTCAGAATGCGGTGATTTAAAACACAACGACGTGCTGAGAAAAATGAAGTTCAATACTTCCAAGCATGCGTCGACTTTATTCAGAGCATGCGTGGATTTTTAACCGATGGACGTGCCCACAGACGATCGTTTTTTTCTATTGTTTTTTTAACCATCAGATAATTTTAAAGCAAGTTCCTAGTTTTTTAACCGATGGATAAAAAAAACGATGGGGCCCACACACGTGTGTACGCGGCATTACTGTGAAATGTGTACAATAAAAAAAGTGCTTACTGTAGGATGTAGAATAGCAAACAACATTACAGGTAATAATAGAGAAATAAATAGAAAACAAACACGTAAACAGACATGCAATGGCAACAAAATATAAGTGTAAAGGAAATAACAATATCCAACAAACACAACGCAAACTATGTATACTATATACAGTATACTGGGGGTGGCGAGAAGGAAGGGTACATGATTGCAAGTAGAACCAGAGGACAAGAAAACTAAAGATATTACTTTTTTAGCATCATGGTCTGGTCTGTTCTGATATCCTCATTGGTGTATAAAAACTGTTTTGGCCACTAGCAGAGCATACTTTTGGGAATAGGAGATGTACTATGTATTGAGTTGAATGGACAAACTTTCTTTAGCAGCAGATTTTTCAAAACATTACCTAAAGCTAATCTAATAACCCTTGAAACTCAACTGTTTGTGTACATTGGACATGCTACTCATGTCTAAAACAATTGTATTAATGTAAAAATGTTTTAATTACAATTAATTCTCCAGTAAAGGGCCATGCATCAATGAGAGAATAGGTGGATGGACTTTCCTTAAAAATGAATAAAGATTGTACTAATGCTGGTTGTGAAGTTTTTAGAAAACAGACTTTGCAGCACCAAATGATCAACACCAGGGCCGGTACAAGACAGGGGTGGGCGGAGTGTGGGAGGAGGCTCAAAAAACTGGAGCATCATGCTTTGTCTCAGCACCTGTGTTGCTAATTCTGTCCAAAAGCACCACTGAGAATGTGCCCTTTCCTGCTGCTGGCACAGAGCCTTGACAGACTGGGCGGTTGAATCAGGACAGTGAAAGCTCCAGTACAGGTGGGCGGAGCAGGCAGACAGCAGCCCCGATCATCACTGCCCAGCAGACATCAGAGCTTTCCTCTCTCCTGGCACAGACTGAAGATAAGAGGTGACAGATAACAGACTGCTTTTCTCCTCCTGTGAGTCCCAGCCTGTTCTGCTATCCACACTGTACAATGCTATGCTGTAAACCTGTGCTGACCCTTGCAGTGCAGGTTTACTAATGTGAAATTAAAATGTTTATGAATATGTTTGAAATATACTGGGACTTTTCAGGCTCTACATAGATGTATTGAACGCACACTGTATCTTAATGAAAATCATGCATTTTAATAAAATATAGGGGTAGATTCAGAAAGAAGTTACGATGGCGTATCTATTGATACGCCGCGTAACTTCTAGGATGCTCCGGCGTATCTTTTTTCTGTATTCAGAAAACAAGATACGCCGGAATTTGACTAAGATCCGACTGGCGTAAGTCTCTTACGCCGTCGCATCTTAGTTGCATATTTACGCTGGCCGCTAGGTGGCGCTTCCATCGATTTATGCAAGGAATATGCAAATTAGGTAGATATGCCGATTCAGAAACGTACGTCCGCCCGGTGCATTTTTTTACGTCGTTTACGTTAGGCTTTTTCCGGCGTAAAGTTACCCCTGCTATATGAGGCGTATCCTATGTTAAGTATGGACGTCGGGCCAGTGCCAAATTTTCCGTCGATTACACCGTTTGCGCAAGTCATTCGCGAATAGGGCTGTACGTAATTTACGTTCACGTCGAAAGCATTGGCGATTTGCCGCGTAATTTCGAGCATGATCACTGGAATTCTTTCACGGACCGCGCATTCGCCGTTCGTAAAAAACGTCAAATACGTGGGGTCACAATTAATTTAAATAAAACACACCCACATCATCCACATTTGAATTAGGCGGGCTTATGCCGGACCACATATGCTACGCCGCAGTAATTTAAGGCGCAAGTTCTTTATGAATACGGAACTTGCGCCCTAAGTTACGGCAGCGTAACGTATCTGAGATACGTTACGCCTGCCTAAAGATAGGCAGATCTTTCTGAATCTAGCCCATAGTGTGTATGTGGAATTTATCTATGTAGCACCTGAAAAATCCAAGTATATTTCTAACCTATTTAAAGATTTGACCAAAAACAGCAAGAGATGGGATGCAGCCCAACTCCAGCAAAGTGAAAAAAGTCCACCCTTGCAGTTCTGGAGGAAAGTTTGTACTTGCTCCAGCCAGCTGCAGTGCTCTCCCCTTCCATCCAAAGCTGTACGGTATGATGAGGATGGAGTGTAATCACAGCCACTTACAATTCACCCAGGAGCTCCACAGAATCAATCACAGCACTGGTAGAGCCTACTAGAGCAAGGAATAAGGTAAATCTGGTTACACACAGATACAAATTTTGTTTGGTTCAGCAGGGACCAGCTTTATTTTGATCTATGTATGGCTTTTCCTGTTAGAAGCTGCCTCATCAGATCAGCTTCTGTAGAATAGGACTCCTGGAACCTTGTTCGACCAGAGGCTTGCAGCCAATCAGCTGCAGCGCTGATCAGTGTATTCTGACAGAGAGTCCCCACTGTCAGAATACATCTCTGTTAAGGGGATTTATGCATCCACCTCTCTTGTGTGGATAGATGAATCTGTTAGTCTGGGTTCACACTACTGTGCGGAGTGGCTTACAGCAGGGGTCCGGTGTGTCCCTGTTTTCCATTTCAGGTCTGATTTCAGTCCTAATTTTTGGCTAAATTCGGACCTGAAACAAACCAGTAGATGCACAGGACCCCTGAGCAATTCGTTCCACAGACGTCCCAAAGCCGACCACAATTGCCTGACATGCAAATTAGATGTGGGGAAACGACACATACAATTTGCAGTAATGTAAACCCATCCTTAATGTTTTTTTTTTTTTTTTAATTCAGCCCAATGGCAAAAATTCTCATTAGACAGAATACAACTTCAGTAATGATGTATTGCAATGTATTCTTTCACTTCCGAGCATGCACCGATTTTTTTTTGGGCAAATGCCATACTAATTACATGAAAATCATTAGTTCTGTTATCTTACAAGAATTGCTTTGTGATTATTTTGTGATATTTTCACATGCATTGTAATCAGCTCTTGAAAGCTGTGTACAAATGACCAGATTATCGCTCCAAATGCACTTGTTTTCATCCAATGTTCTCATCGTGTGTACTAGGCATTAATGAGCATTTAACCCATGCACAACCAGGGGACGTGCTTTGTTTTGTTTGGCATGTTCACCCTAGGCACTGAATGACCTTGTCCCAGCACTGATCAACACAGTGACAATTTTGCAAGTGTTATGCCGCGTACACACGATCATTTTTCGGCATGAAAAAAAACATTGTTTTAAAAAAATGTAATTTAAAATGATTGTGTGTGGGCTTCACATCATTTTTCGGGTTCTGAAAAACGACAATTTTTTTTCCCGAACATGCTGCATTTTTTAACAACGTTTTAAACTATGTAATTTTTCGGGTTGTAAAAAATGATCGTGTGTGGGCTAAAACGACGTTAAAAACCTGCGCATGCTCAGAAGCAAGTTAAGAGACGGGAGCACTCGTTCTGGTAAAACTACCATTCATAATGGAGTAAGCACATTCATCACGCTGTAACAGACAGAAAAGTGTGAATCGTCTTTTACTAACACGGAATCAGCTAAAGCAGCCCCAAGGGTGGCGTCTTCCGCATGGAACTTCCCCTTTATAGTGCCGTTGTACATGTTGTACGTCACCGCGCTTCGCTAGAGCATTTTTTTAAAACAATGGTGTGTAGGCAACGTCGTTTTAATGATAAAGTTGGAAAAACATCGTTTTTTCTACATGCCGAAAAACGTCGTTTTTTTCTACATGCCGAAAAACGTTGTTTTTTTTTCATGCCGAAAAATGATCGTGTGCACGCGGCATAAGTGTCAAGTAAGTGTAGGATTTGGAGTGGCTGCTGTGTAAGAGTGTCTTGCTCTAAAAAGTTGCAGTTATCCTTTTATCCCTTCTCTGACAGGCCTTGTGCTCTATTTTAACCTCAGATGGCCAGTCCATGTTTTCACTTTTTGTTAGTTAGTTCGTAAAAAAAATACCCCAACCCACCTATTTTCTGAAAGCATAGGACTGGAAAATTAAAACAGGTGGTGCTACTGATTTTGAAGATCATGTAATAGCTGTGCAAATGTTAATCAAATACAATATTTTAGGTAAAAAATACACTAAAATCACTATTAATGATTACAAACACAACATACATTACAAAATTCCTACTCAATTCCTAGTAAATCTAAAAAGTCAAAACTGTACTGAGTTAATATATATATATATATATATATATATATATATATATATATATATATTTTTTAAATTGTGCCTGAATGCAAAATAATTAAAATCAAATGTACAGAAAACTAAAACTAAATAGGCAACTTAGCAACTTATGTTAAAACAATTTAGAGGTTGGATTTTACAACTGGTAAAGAGGGGTATAAGTACATAAGAAGAAAAAGAAAAGAACGCACAGACACACCATTTTCAGCACACATCAGAAAGAATATAGGAAGTCAGAGCAGTGGTTGTGGTCAAGGGGAGGGGGTTACTAACTAAAGGATTTGATATGGAATTTTGGGGGGTAGCATGTTATTTGTCAGGCGTACCTCTTGACATCCATACCAGGCCTTCTTCTAGGATAAGAATGTAGTATAAATGAAACAAATTCCTGGCTACTTTGTTTACAAACTGAGCAAAGCGAACAGGAACTGTAATTATATGCCATTTTTATTATTGTCTTTGTAAATATCAATTTTGCTTTAGTAGGTTTTATATATTGTACAAATGCCCCACTTTACAGGCAGGTCAGGATATCCCCTAAGCATGTTATTTTAGATACATTTTTGATGTTTAATGTTTTACTTTGGGCATTATTAAGATTGCTACTCTTTACCAAACAGAATTAAAAATATATATATCATTGCTTTGGTATATGTCCACAGGTCACTGACTCGCTCCACATGCCCTTTCCTATTAGCTCAGAAAAATACTTTTGTCCAAAAAGTTGGATTATATCAATTTTAACCACTTCCCAACCGCTGCACGCTGATATACATCGGCAGAATGAAACGGGCAGGGCGTACCCGTATGTCCCTTTGAATTTGTTGTGTCGCTTTGGATTACAAGCATGTTTCTGGAGCCCTATTTTGTAGACGCTATAACTTTTGCGCAAACCAACTAATATATGATTATTTCCTTTTCTATTTTACCAAAAGAATAATGTAGAAGAATACATATCGGCCTAAACTGAGGAATAAATGTGTTGTTTATATATTTTTGGGGGATTTTATTTTTATTTTAAATATTGCTTTTTTTTTTTTTAAATCGTGACTCTTCTTTTGTTTATAGTGCCAAAACAAATTAATAGAGGTGATCAAATACCACCAAAAGAAAGCTCTATTTGTGGGAAAAATTGTTGTTTGGGTACAACATCGCGCAATCGCGCAATTGTCAGTTAAAGAAACGCAGTGCCGAATCGCAAAAAATGCTCTGGTCAGGAAGGAGGTAAATTCTTCTGGGGCTGAAGTGGTTAATGGGGTTCAGATCTGGCATGCAAACATAAGCAATATTTGCTAAACATGTCCTGAACTAAACCTTGGTGACTGTCACTGTTCTTAAAGTCAGGATCCTTCCACAGTGGATCTGTTATGTCAGCTAAAAGCATGCAATAGCCCTCTATAAGCTGACTCTGGGTCACAGAAGCACAGAAGAGCCAGAAGAGAAGTCCAAAAGAAGATGTCCAAAAAGTATGGCATTGCCCATACTTCTCTTTTAACTAAAACTGTGATTTCTTAAACTATTTGGTTTCATCAGGGTTTATTGGGTGAGCAAAGCAACAAAATTGACTATGCAAAACTTTTTTTTTTCTTAATTTACGTGAATTTTTTTTTTTTTGCAAATTAATGACATCAATTCCTAATTAAATCCATTTAATTTCAAAATATGGAAAAGTGTAAGGTAAGGAATACTTATGAAAAGCGCTGTATATATTTAAATATAGGCTCTTTTCATAGACTGTTAAGTAAAAAAAAAAAAAAAAAAAAAACACAAATTGATTCATCATTAAAAGCAGAAAAGTAACACTTAAACTATAGAAGCATCTAAAAGAGTTATCATCTAAGGCACATTTCATCAGGCAGAGTAGGATAAGGATTGCTAAACCATCCTAATGCAGTTATGCTGATTTTTTTTTCTGTATTTATGCTATCTTGCCTTCATTTACATGCATTTAATAAGGCAGAAGCAGTTCTTTTCATACTTGTCAAGTATCTAGTGTTAGATAGAAAAAAAAGGAAGGGAAAAGTGTGGCAGGGTGATTAATGATCACGATTAACTTCCTGCAGATTGTGGTTTTATGCCCCTGTGATTCTCTTGTCATTATCCAGCCCAGGAAACAACATTCCTAGAGACAGACATGCTGCTTTATAACACACATCCTCCAGCTTATTATTATTTCATTAAGAGAGGCTGATACCATAAAATATTGTAATTGCAAGACATACAATAGTTCAAGAGATTGATTTGGTTTCATAAAGTATTGTATGAAGTGGCCAAGTACTATATTGTATGTAATGCGGTGCCCATCTTGTACTCACAAATACATAACAACAAATTTGACAAGTATTTAATGGTGTACAAACAGTAATATTATATAGTTACATTTTAACACTAATATCTTTCAGCGATATGACAGCTTTAATAGCATAAACTATTTGTTAACAATATGTGTTCTCCGCCATGCCTCATATAAGAAAGTAAACCAAACAGGTCACTTGTTTTATGTATGGTAAAATAAATCACTTATTGCATGACTGCTTTTCTCATAGTCAAGCCAATTTTCTACACTGTTCTCTCCTTCCACCACAGGTGGGTGGAACGGAAATCATTTGGTTTCCGCCAGTGACGTCAAACCGGACGGTCCACACAGCCAGAGTGTGACTTTCTGACCCCTCAAGGCTCCAGGAACTGCCTCTTTCGCCCTCTCTTTACACTGAGCAGCAGATATGTGCATTCCCGTTTGTACGAATGTTATTTTCGTACGAAAATGTTCATTTTCGTACCCGCAGAATAATGTGTACATACGAAAAAATTAAAGCACCAAAATACGAAAACGACGGGATTACGAATGAGCCGCATAACGGACTTGCATTCTGTATTTTGTTTGAATCCTTGTTCTGTTCCTATTTTGATTTTCAGTTGTACAGTAGGTGTTTGTGATATTGTGTTTTTAGCACGACAGCATCGCGCTGATTCTCGGCGACATGGTGCCGAGATCTCGCCGACATCTCGCACTCACTGGAATAGTGACATCACATCCCAGCAAGCGCGTCATAGAAGCGACGGGAGATCCGACTTGGATTCCCGCCAATTCTACACGTGTGCGGCGTTTGTTATGAATCCTGAGGGGGAAGTCCCCGCCGGATTTTAAATAAAAATCCGGCATGGGTTCCCCCTCAGGAGCATACCGGGCCCTTAGGTCTGTTATGGGTTGTAAGGAAAGCCCCCCTACGCCGAAAAAAACGGCGTAGGAGGTCCCCCTACAATCCATACCAGACCCGTATCCAAAGCACGCTACCCGAGCGAGCGCCCCCCCCCCCCCTCCTGAGCCGTACCAGGCTGCATGCCCTCAACATGGGGGGGTTGGGTGCTCTGGGGCAGGGGGGCGCACTGCGGCCCCCCCACCTCAGAGCACCCTGTCCCCATGTTGATGAGGACAGGGCCCCTTCCCGACAACCCTGGCCGTTGGTTGTCGGGGTATGCGGGCGGGAGGCTTATCGGAATCTGGGAGCCCCCTTTAATAAGGGGGCCCCCAGATACCGGCCCCCTACCCTAAGTGAATGGATATGGGGTACATCGTACCCCTAACCATTCACCTGTAGGAAAAATGTCAAAGTTAATAAACACACCACACAAGGGTTTTTAAAATAATTTATTTTTCTGCTCCGGAGGCTCCCCCTGTCTTCTTTATTAGCTCTTTTACCAGGGGGAGCTTATTCTTGGACGTCTTCGGGTGGGTGGGGGCCGCCGTCTGGTTCTCTTCCACCGCCGGGGGGGTCGCTTTTTAAAAAGCCCCCATCCCCCGGCGGGTTTCCTCCGGCGTCTTCGGCGGGGGGGCTTCTTCTTCCGCTATCCCGACGGGTCTTCTCCGCTATCCAGGGGGTCTTCTCAACTCTCCGGGGGTCTCCTTCTATGTTCGCCGCTCTCCGCTGTTGACTCGGCGCACCCCGGTTCTTCCTCTCGCTGTCCGGTGCCTTCTTCTTCCGTGCTGTACGTCTTCTTCTCCTTCCGTGCTGTGAGTTCTTCTTCCGTACTGTGATGTCATGTTCTTCACTTCTCTTCTTCTCCCGATGTTGACACGTCGCCTTTCCTCGCTGCAATGACGTGTGCGCGGCTTGCATCGGACCTATATAGGCCTCACAATCCCATCATGCTCTGGTACCTACCCATGTGATAAGCCTCCCGCCCGCATACCCCAACAACCAACGGCCAGGGTTGTCGGGAAGGGGCCCTGTCCTCATCAACATGGGGACAGGGTGCTCTGAGGTGGGGGGGCCACAGTGCGCCCCCTTGCCCCAGAGCACCCAACCCCCCCATGTTGAGGGCATGCAGCCTGGTACGGCTCAGGAGGGGGGGGGGGGCGCTCGCTCGTCCCCACTCCTTTCCTGGCCGGCCGGGTAGCGTGCTTTGGATACGGGTCTGGTATGGATTGTAGGGGGACCCCCTACGCCATTTTTTTCGGCGTAGGGGGGGCTCTCCTTACAATCCATAACAGACCTAAGGGCCCGGTATGCTCCTGAGGGGGGAACCCATGCCGGATTTTTATTTAAAATCCGGCGGGGACTTCCCCCTCAGGATTCATAACAAACGCCGCACACGTGTAGAATTGGCGGGAATCCAAGTCGGATCTCCCGTCGCTTCTATGACGGCTTTGTCTCTATCGCGGCAAGCCAGCTCAGCGCTGGCTCCCGCGATGGGGCTCGTATGTGCTCAATCTCGCTGAGAAAGGGAGCGAGATTGACACAATATCGCGTGCACCTACTGTATGTTCATTGTTCATATGACATCTAACAAAAGATTTTCATTCTGTATTTTGTTTGAATCCTTTTTCTGTTTGTATGTTCATATGACATCTTATAACAAAAGATTTGCATTCTGTATTCTGAATTCCTTTTTTCTGTTCGTAATTTGGTTTCAAAATACAGAATGCAAATCTTTTGTTATAGATGTAATTTTCATTTTTTTGAATGGGCAGTGAGTGTAGTTAGCTAGTGAAGCAGCTTCTCTTTTGTGCCGAGTACAGTAGTACAGTAAAGCCAAATAAACTTTTATGTGGATTTTCGTCTGAAGGGAGATCAGTTGGCCAGACTTTTGAACCTGGAACCCAAAAATGGTTTTCTGATGGAGTTTAAAACGAACGAACGTTCGGTAAAACTATCGTTTTTATGTTTGTTGTTAAAAAAGTCTGACCAAGTGTATGGGGCTTAACAATAGTTAATATGGATGAGCTGCGTGTTGAAAGTGCCGCGAATCCCGCAATATATTTACGAAAGTACAAAATGACGAAAATTCACGAAAATTATTGTCTAACAAGTAACGAACATGAATTAAACAGAATAACGAACCATCCCGCATGTACGAAAATAAAACGGTAACCAAAATACGAAACGATCGGAATACGAAAAAATTGCGTCGTACGAAAAACGAATGGGAACAAACAGGAAAACGGGCGTCTTACGAAAAACGAACGGAAACGAACCTACGGAACGATACAAAACGGAACAAAAAAAACTAATTTTTCTGTGCACATGTCTACTGAGCGGTTGGAAGCAACTCACATACTGATGGCAACATCATGACGACTGCACGGATAACAGCCCGAAGATCCATTTACAGATGTGCCCATTTACATTATTTATCTTGTAAGTGTTCTTAATCTTGCCTTATGTATTAAACTTTGGGATACTACACTTAGTTTGAACTTCCTTCCCTCTTTCTTGCTTTTGCTGGCAGGGAGCCATCCCTGAAAGCAGAACACATTGATCAGTGCCAGCGGCTATAGCCTATAGCTGCTGGCAGTGATCACATGCAAAACACCTGACAGGTTGGTTGTACTGAAGTTGATAAACTTCAGTACAACCAGCCTGTCCATAGATTGATCTAATCTCAGCCAGTCCCTGCTGAACTGGCCCATATTTGATCCATCTGTGGCTGGCTTAACTTAAAGGTTGGTAGCACATGGAGCAACATGGTTCAAGAGTCTGTTAAAACAGGACTAAAGGGAGCTTAAAGTGTTACTAAACCTCCACAACAGTAAAATCAGTCTGTATATGCAATAAAGCATGCTTGTTATATTCACTGTGGATCCTAATATCCTGTACACGTGATCGGTTTTCCCGCCAGAAAAAGTCAGATGAGAGCTTTTGGTTGGGAATCCCGACCGTATGCATGCTCCATCTGACTTTTTCCAATGGAAAAACTGTCGAAAAATGATAGAGAGCAGGTTCCCTATTTTCCTGACGGAAAAAATTCATAGCGGAAAAAACATTTGTCTGTATGGAATTCCGACAGGAAAAAAAACATTCATGCTTGGAAACAATTTGACGCAGTGGTGGTGTACGTCACTGTGTTCTTAACGCTCAAAAGTTCATAGAACTTTTGTGTGACCGTGTGTATGCAAGACTTTTTTTCTGATGGGAGAACCGATCGTGTGTATGGGGGATCAGGGGTTAATCCTTCATGTTGTTTAAAAAAAAGCTGTTTTAGCCTGTCTTCTCTGATCCTACCCGTCTTCCACTGTCCCCAATCCATCTCCTGATAAGGCAGAGCATTTGGAGTCACTCTGCACATGCTCAGTTTGGTGTGTATTTCTAGAGAGCTTTTTTCTTGGGAGGGTGTATGTGATTGGCACAGGGCAAATCAGCACTCTCCAGACAGAGGAGCAGGGGTTCAGCAACCTAATAGTATAGTCATAGGATTCCTACAAGTTTTAACCAGACACTGATAGAAGTCACAAGACTGCTACATATACTGCTGATGAGAAAAGGTATTGAGCAGTATATATTTACTAAAATAATTGCATTTCCATGTTCGCCTTCTTTTGGTATTTACTATAGCGTTTGCAAACAAACTATCAATTGTGTTGAGAATACATACTGTACATAAGAGCAGACATCTATAATTTATCAGTTTCAGTCCACAAGACTAAAACATGATTTTAGAATTGTATTTCAATGTTTCTTCTCTTGTCCTCCTTACATCAATACATTAGAGATTCAGGGGAAGTATCATAACTCTTATTAGCAACAGTTGTATTTTAGGTGTTTTTTCTGTATTCAGAAACTCATCCAGCCTGCATTCTGGCTTAAAGCGTAGCTCCAGGCTCCATCAGAAAAAAAAACACTGTTTGTAGCTGCTGAATTTTAATTTTAGGACACTTACCTGTCCACAAATCCAGTGGTGTCTTCACCCTAGCCATTTTTCAGTCGGCTGTCTGGTGCTGCCGACCCCATCTTCATCTCCTTGTGGCTTCACAACCCATTCCTTACTGCACTTTGCGAATTGTCTGGGGGGGGGAGGAGGAGGGGGGCTGACCTTCTGGTTGACCTTTCCGTGGCAAGATCAGCCAGAAATGCGAGCAGGTACCTGTCAAAACCATGTACTCGCCCCCGTTCCAAATGTGCCAAATGTGGAAGCGAGGGGGGGAGGCAAACAAGCGGAGCTTCCCTTTTGGGTGGAGCTCGGCTTTAAATCCAAGTTGGTCATAGAATCAATTCTATAGTTAGGGATGTCATTCAAAATTATAAAATACTTTCACAACATATTAATTACAGATAAAATACCTGCTTTTCACTCATTTGGGTGATAGACACACCAATGCCTTTCAGGCATAACAGTGAGAGTGAGAGTTTTTTGGCTATGACTAGTTTTATCAGGTTTACTGCAAATGCGATTATATGATGTAATCATATTGTTGGGTTAGATATTTGTTAGTGGATGTACAGACCTCATTTAACATGATTTATTAAAATATTGTGACGTCAAAAGAGCAAAGATTTGCATTTTTAACAACTGTAAATAGATTTTCACACCACTGGAGTCTGTAATTATTAGCTACTGTGACCTTTCAAAAACTAAACTATTTGTAACTTGAAATGTATTAATTAATTAATTTGGGTTTCTTTGGATAATCGATATTAGATTGAAATTACTATGCTGCTTTGGATAATGATTGACAAAATGACTATGCTGCTTTAGATAATTAAAGGAGTTGTAAAGGAAAAACATTTTTTTTGCTGAAATTACTGTTTACAGGGTATAGAGACATAAAAGTTAACTGATTCCTTTTAAAAATGATTAAAATAGATAAAAAACAATCATATAATGTACCTGTAGTTTCCGTTTCGTTTTTGATGCTTCTGTGAAGTACAGAGACACAGAGCCAATAGAGGGCAGTGATGGTGTGTAAAACAAAAGTGATTGGTTCTGAGGGGTTTAAGACAGGGGTTGACAAATTTGCTTGGAATCTAGGAGCCAGCTAAAAAAGTTAGGAGCCAGAAAACGCGCCCGTCCCGACGAGCTTGCGCACAGAAGCGAACACATACGTGAGCAGCGCCCGCATATGTAAACGGTGTTCAAACCACACATGTGAGGTATCGCCGCGATTGGTAGAGCGAGAGCAATAATTCTAGCCCTAGACTTCCTCAGTAACTCAAAACATGCAACCTGTAGAATTTTTTAAACAACGCCTATGGAGATTTTAAAGGGTAAAAGTTTGTCGGCATTCCACGAGCGGACGTAATTTTGAAGCGTGACATGTTGGGTATCAATTTAATCGGCGTAACATTATCTTTCATAATATAAAAAAAAAAATGGGGATAACTTTACTGTCGTCTTATTTTTTTATTAAAAAAAGTGTAATTTGTTCCCAAAAAAGTGCGCTTGCAAGACCGCTGCGCAAATACGGCGTGACAGAAAGTATTGCAACGATCGCCATTTTATTCTCTAGGGTGTTAGGATAAAAAATATATATAATGTTTGAGGGTTCTAATTAGAGGGAAGAAGATGGCAGTGAAAATAGTGAAAAATGACATTAGAATTGCTGTTTAACTTGTAATGCTTAAAGCGGGAGTTCACCCATAAAACAATTTTTCCCCTTAGATGGATGCTCATTTTGTCTAGGGGAATCGGCTAGTTGTTTTAAAATATGAGCTGTACTTACCGTTTTCGAGATGCATCTTCTCCGTCGCTTCCGGGTATGGGTCTTCGGGAGCGGGCGTTCCTTCTTGATTGACAGTCTTCCGAAAGGCTTCCGACGGTCGCATCCATCGCGTCACTAGTAGCCGAAAGAAGCCGAGCGTCGGTGTGGCTCTATACTGCACCTGCGCACCGACGTTCGGCTTCTTTTGGAAAATCGTGACGCGATGGATGCGACCGTCGGAAGCCTCTCGGAAGACTGTCAATCAAAATAGGAACGCCCAGTCCCGCAGCCCATACCCGGAAGCGGCGGAGATGCATCTCGTAAACGATAAGTACAGCTCATATTTTAAAACAACTAGCCGATTCCCCTAGACAAAACGAGCATCCATCTAAGGGGAAAAAGTATTATGAACCCCCGCTTTAACTTGTAATACCAACGGCCACCACCAGATGGCGCTAGCTTACACATCTGGTGGTAATAACTTGTATTACCAACGGCTCACCACCAGATGGCGCCAGCTCACCAAAAAAAAATATATTTTTTTTTTTTTTTTGCCCCCCCTTCCAAGCCAAGTCGCCAGGACCCTATTTCTAGTCACCATAGCGACCTGGCGACCGGGATTTGTCGAGCCCTGGTTTAAGACACACAGTAATCACACCTCCTTGATTAGAGACCACAGAGAGAAAGCTCCCATGACTTTTTTCATCAGGAAACAGACTGTTCAGAACAGAGAAGGATTACAGCAACATCATAGCAAAAACGAACAATGAGGACATGGAAACAGGACTGCAGTAAGGTAAAGGAAGCTATTTAGCTAAAAAATGTGTTTCCTTTAGTGACCCTTTAAACAAATATTGATAATATAGGTAATACACTAAATTGCCATTATTTCTTTAGGCACTTGAACCATTTATAACGTGTATGTAGGCTAATACATTTAATGTAGTTATCAACCTTCAAGCCAAAGAAACATTTATTTTTGCATTTGTATGTTGATACCTCTGTTGTAATATTTATTGATGTTAAATGTGTCGTTTAGGCAGATAATACTATGTTACACATGTTCATTCCATTTATAATTAACATTAATGGGAACATATGGCTATATATCAGATGTATTACATCGCTGTATATTGATACCTATGCAATTAGGGCTGAGAGCTATTATGTCTCATTTTGTAGGCTTTTACATTTTGCACAAATATTCATTATATACTGTATGTTATTTCAAAAAGACACTGATTTAATTACATGAAGCTTTACCAAAAATGTTATTCTTCCTCCCAGTTTGTCATAGAGCTTGTGAAATTGGGGGGATTTTTTTTTTCAAAAAGTCACAGCTACAGGTAAGGTTTTGTTTCACTACTACTATAGGCAAATTATGAGTTTGAAATTCACCGTTATGGTAAATCTATGTGCAGATTCACCTAGGAGATTTGTTTTTAAATCATAATGCACTGCATGGTCTTTCAAATATGGCCAGCTGGCTAAGAAGTGCCAATATGGGGCTTTTGGTTAAATGGCTTCCCTCATTTTAAAAGGGCAATGTAGAGCAGTGATAGTCTCAATTAATTGAAAGCTTTTGCAGGGAAAGCATAGAAATACCAACAAACTGCAAAGGGAGAGATTACGGTCAGTTAGGAACATGTGCTTTAATTCTGATTACTGGCTCCTATGGTAATAAACTTCTTTGACAATTTTTTATTTATTTTTTTAATCAAAAGAGAGCGCATGGAATTTAATGACATTACTTTCAGAAATAAGCATAGGTAATCGGAACACTACATACAGTACATGTAGAATTACTCATTTAGTAACATAGTTCTCATACCAAGTTAGCCATGGGGCCCATATTTGTTTTTCAAGAAGGTTTGTGTCTCTATTGGGTGTAATTAGGAGTTCATAAGTATAGTGTGTCTGAGTCGTTGTAATGACATCCGTCAGCATTGGAGGAGAGCTGGATTCCCAGAGTTTAGTCAATGATAGTCTGGCTGCAAGTAGAATATGTATAGCCATTTTGTGGGTTGTAGGAGGAATTTGGTCTATGGTCAGATTTAGCAGTGCCAGGTCAGGAGATTGCAGAATAGGAAAGCCAATAATAGTGGTAATCAAGGAGAATATGTAACACCTGACCAAAATGTAGTTACCATAGTATATATGAACATTCCTATAGTATATGTTTTAATGTGCCATTTTGGTCACACCCTCCCCAACATTTTGGGGAGTATACTCCCTTTTACTTAGTTAGAATTGATGGGGTAAGGTACCATTGTTGGGCTAATTTTTGGATAATTTTTCAAAGGGTTGTGCTAGAGGTGAGGTAGTCTTATGTATAGAGTTAAATTCTAGTTTCCATTGAGTCGGGATGTAACTGGCTTGCAGGTCATGTTCCCATTTTTTTAGTGGGGTGATTTTGGTGAATGTTTTTTTTTTTTTTCCCTAATGCCCTGTACACATGATCAGTTCGTCTGATGAAAAGGGACCGATGGACCGTTTTCATCGGATGAACCGATCGTGTGTGGAACCCATCAGTTTTTTTCCCATTGGTGAAAAAAAATAGAACCTGTTTTAAAAATTTTCGTATGGTTAAAAAAAAAACGATAGAAAAAAATTATCGTCTGTGGGGAAATCCATTGGTCAAAAATCCACACATGTTCAGAATCAAGTCGACGCATGCTCAGAATCAAGTCGACGCATGCTCAGAATCAAGTCGACGCATGCCCCGAAGTATTGAACTTGATTTTTCTCAGCACGTCATTGTGTTTTACGTCACCGCGTTGGACAGAATCAGATTTTTAACCGTTGGTGTGTAGACAAGACTGATGAAAGTCAGCTTCATTGGATATCTGATAAAAAAATCCATCAATTCATTTTCATCAGACGAACCGATCGTGTGTACAGGGCATTAGAGTAGAGTATATTACCGATATAAATAGGGAAGACTTTAGATATTCTCACATCTGTAAAGGTATGGAGGAGCAGATTTGTGGGTTGTGAGGAAGGCAGTGATCTATTTAGAGGTATTGATATGAGTTTGGAGATGTAGTTCTCCTGTAAGTTGGGCAAAGGACTATGGGGTCCCTTTGTTGAATAGTGTGTCAATCGTGGTGGAAGTTTCTCTAGTCCAATTGGTTAGGCGGACGTCTGGCATAAGGTGTTTTAGGATAGTCAGTGGTGGAGAAAAAAACTGTCTGTATTCTTTGTCTATAGCACATTTTGGCTTATTTTGTCTGATTAAAACTGTCCTACTTGACAATTTTACACTGCTGTATCCTATGCAGTATTTTAATTATTTTAGCAAACCCCAGTCTGTGCTTTTTCTCTAGTACATTTCTCTGACATTTCAAATATTCTGCTACTGGCTAGTTTTACACTGCCAATCAAATCCAATCCAATCCAACCTCTTTCCCACCGGGCTTGTTTTTCAGATTCGGTGTTTACGAGACTAAAACAGTTTTTTTTTGCTAGAAAATTACTTAAAACCCCCAAACATTATATATTTTTTTATAACACCCTAGAGAATAAAATGGCAGTCATTGCAATACTTTTTGTCACACCGTATTTGCGCAGCGGTCTTACAAGCGCACTTTTTTTGGGAAAAAATAACTTTTTTTAATAAAAAAATAAGACAACAATAAATTTTGCCCAATTTTTGTATATATTGTGAAAGATAATGTTACGCCGAGTAAAATGATACCCAACATGTCACGCTTAAAAATTGCGCTCGTGGCATGGTGTCAAACTTTTACCCTTAAAAATCTCGATAGGCGATGTTTAAAAAATTCTACAGGTTGCATTTTTTGAGTTGCAGAGGAGGTCTAGGGCTAGAATTATTGCTCTTGCTCTAATGATCGCGGCGATACCTCACTTGTGTTGTTTGAACACTGTTTTCATATGCGAGCGCTACTCGCGTATGCGTTCGCTTCTGTGCGCAAGCTCGTCGGGATGGGGCGCTTTAAACATTTTTTTTTCGTTTTCTTATTTATTTTTATTTCGTTTATATTTTTTTACACTGAAATAAAAAAAAAATTGATCACTTTTATTCCTATTACAAGGAATGTAAACATCCCTTGTAATAGAAAAAAGCATGACAGGTCCTCTTAAATATGAGATCTGGGGTCAAAAAGACCTCAGATCTCATATTTAGACTTAAATGCAAAAAAATAAAAATAAAAATTGAAACTGTCATTTTTTCAAAAGACAAAAAAAAAAAATGTTTCTTTAAGACGCTGGGCGGGACTGACATTTTGATGTCACTTCCGCCCAGCAGAGCTATGGGGACGGGAGGGGCGATTTTTCCCTCACTCGCATCCCCAGTCAGCTGCCGAATGGAGCCGATCGACTCCGCCGCTACCCACGGGACGGCTCCGGTAAGCGGCGGAGGATGCGGGAGAGCGGCGGGAGGGGGGGCCCTCTCCCGCCACCGATAACGGCGATTTTGCGGTGAATCTGCCGCGGAGACCGCCGTTATCGTGTACAGGACCAGCCACTGAAGAGATGGATATCTCGGTTGTGGCAGCAGCTGCTGCCGTTACCGAGATATCCATCTTTAAAAAGAGGACGTCTTTTTGACATGGGGCGGTGGTCAAGAGGTTAAATGTTATGAAACTGTTAACATCTGTGCTCTGAATTACAGGGATGTGTGCTAAACTTTTAAAAAATCCTGTTTGCAGCATTTTGTGTGTCTTTTTTTTTGTGAAAAATTTGACACAGGTTCTCAGTGCATTTATGGAGTCACATATCTGTTTTCCCAAGTGGCTGGGGAAGGAGATTTCTGTTGTGCAAAGTGGAGCCATGAGGCCAGGAAAAAGAAGCATGGAGAGAGGGAGAGAATCTCAGAGCAGCCAAGGGGGATGAGGCACTGTGGCAGTGGAACTATTCATAAGTCTTGTAATGGGACATCCAGAGGTCTTTGACCTCTCGAATCCCAATTACGCAAATTACATGAAAAGAGTTAAAGCATTGTAGGACATTGCATGTCAAGCCAAGGAAGGATGGAATAAGCTGTCTCAAGCTGAAAACAAAATAAACAAAAGTTTTTCAGTAAATATTCAAATTATAACTTGCAAAAAGCATATATGTGCTGCAGTATTTCCTAATCTAGCTCTGTTTTATTAAACTGCTCCTGACAATATTTAAACGATAGCTTGCATGCACGTGCTGCAGCATGTCCAAACATAGCGTTGTCTTTGTTCCAGTGTGCTTTCTTGACTCTGCCTGGTTAGGCAGCAAGGATTACTGTGTTGCTAGGTGCTGGAGATGCTGTTTTGTGTGGAAGTCCTGGTCACTGTCAGTGGAAGGCTAGTTCCCTCAATGATGTTATCATGTAGTGGTGTGACAATAGGTAGAATGCGGTTCAGGGGGAATCATATTTTTTCAGACTACCCCACAACTAATGGGGCCATTTTTAAAGCTGGCGGCACTGTCCTATTCAAAGATATTTCTGTAAAGCCTCATACAGAAGATCGGACTTCAAACAAACTTTTCTGTGGATTTTTGTCTGAAGGGCATTGGTCATGAACTTTGTATGCATACACACGACAGGACTTTTTCAGCAAACTTTCCCAAAATCACATGTTTTTTCTGCTCTTTTCTGCTCTTTACCGCCACCCTTTGGTCAACTTCTGCTATTTTGGGTTGATTTTGGTTGATTTTAACATTTAACACTGAGCATGCGTATTTGTACGATCCGATGGATTTCTGTACACATGGCAGGACTTTGCACCGTAGGACATTTGTTGCCGAAAAGTTTGTCCAATGTTTCCTATGAAAACCGAAAAAGTTTGTCCGGAGGAGCGTACACACACATCGTGTGTATGGGGCTTTACTGATGCTTCCTCACCGCAAAATAACAGCTGGTTGACATGAAAATCTCTAAAGGCCATTTAAGATTTACATAGAAATTAAGCTTTATAAAAGATATGACATTTTAAAAAACATATTTATAAATATAAAAGATCATGCAGAAAAAAATGAAAATCCTTATACATGGAGACTAATTCATTTGATCAGTTAACTACTTGACCACTGGGCACTTAAACCCCCTTCCTAACCAGACCAATTTCCAGTTTTCGGTGCTCTCACAATTTGAATGAAAATTACTCAGTCATACAACACTGTACCCATATGACATTTTTGTCCTTTTTTTCACACAAATAGAGCTTTCTTTTGGTGGTATTTACTTACCGTTGGGTTTTTTATTTTTTGCGCTATAAAAGAATTTTTTTTGAAAATTCTGTAAAAAAATGAATTTTCTTTGCTTCTGTTATAAAATTTAGCAAATTAGTAATTTTTCTTCATAAATTTTGGCCAAAATTTATACTGCTACATATCTTTGGTAAAAATAAGTACAAATTGGTGTATATTATTTGGTCTTTGTGAAAGTTCTAGAGTCCACAAGCTATGGTGCCAATATCTGAAAATTGATCACACCTGAAGTACGGACGGCCTATCTAATTTCTTGAGACCCTAACATGCCAGAAAAGTACAAATACCCCCAAAATTACCCCTTTTTGGAAAGAAGACATTCCAAGGTATTTACAAAGAGGCATGGTGAGTTTTTTTAAGTTGTCATTTTTTCCCACAATTCTTTGCAAAATCAAGATTTTGTTTCTTTATATTTTTTTCACTAAATTGTCATATTAGCAGGTTATTTCTCACACACAGCATATGCATACCACATATTACACCCCAAAACACAATCTGCTATTACTCCCGAGTATGGCGATACCACATGTGTGAGACTTTTACACAGTGTGGCCACATAGAGAGGCCCAACATGCAGGGAGCACCATCAGGCGTTCTGGAGCACCCAGGCCAATTCTGACATTTCTCTCCTACATGTAAAAATCATAATTTATTTGCTAGAAAATTACATAGAATCCCAAAACATTATGGGCCAGATCCACAAATGAATTACACCGGCGTATCTATTGATACACCGCATAATTTTTAAAGTTCCACAAAACAAGATACGACTGAATCTGGGCTCGATCCGACAGGCGTACGTCTTAGTACGCTGTCGGATCTTAGGTGCATTTTTCCGCTGGCCGCTAGGTGGCGTTTCCATCGAAATCCGTGTTGAGTATGCAAATTAGCTAGATACGGCGATCCACGGACGTACGTCCGGCTGGCGCATTTTTTACGTTGTTTGCGTTCGGCTTTTTCCGGCGTATAGTTACCCCTGCTATATGAGGCGCAGCCAATGTTAAGTATGGCCGTCGTTCCTGCGTCAAATTTAAAAAATGTTACGTCGTTTGCGTAAGTCGTTCGCGAATAGGGCTTTGCGTAGAATGACGTCACTGTCGTAAACATTGGCTTGTTCCGGTTTAATTTGGAGCATGCGCACTGGGATACCCCCACAGACGGCGCATGCGCAGTTGAAAAAAAACGTTGTTTACGTCGGGTCACAACGTATTTATATAAAACACGCCCCCATCACATCGATTTGAATTGCGCGCCCTTACGCCGCCAAAGATACACTACATGCATTCTTATATACGCTACGCCCGGCGGAAATATGCACTGCTGTACGTGGATCTGCCCCAATATATATTTTTTTAGCAAAGACCCTAGAGAATACAATGGCGGTTGTTGCAACTTTTTAGCTCACACGGTATTTGCGCAGCAATTTTTCTAACACGTTTTTTGGGGGGAAAAACAGTGTTGTGCTTGTAAAAAACAAAATGGTAAAGATAGCCCAATGTTTTTGCATAATGTGAAATATGAAGTTACGTAAATAGATACCTAACATGTCACCCTTGAAAATTGCACACGCTCGTGGAATGGCGGCAAACTTTTTTACCTAAAAATCCCCATAGACGATGCTTTAATTTTTTTATTGGTTACATGTTTTGAGTTACAGAGGAGGTCTAGGGCCAAAAATATTGCTCTCACTCTAACGAGATACCTCACATGTGTGATTTGAACACCGTTTTCATATGTGGGCGGGACTTATGTATGCGTTCGCTTCTGCATGGGAGCTACCGGGGACAGGGGCTCTTTAAAAAAAAATATATATATTGTTCATTTTACTTTATTTATTTTTTTCCCTCATGTTTTTGATCACTTTTATTCCTATTACAAGGAATGTAAACATCCCTTGTAATAGGAATATGGCATGACAGGTCCTCTTTACAGTGAGATATGGGGTCAATAAGACCCCGCATCTCACTTCTAGGCTGGGAAGCCTGAAATAATAAAAAAAAATTATCCTGACTTTGATCGTAGCGGTGAGTTGGTAGAAGCACCGGAGGGTGGTGGAAGGGGGGCATCCCCTCTTGCCTCCCGTAAGAATGATCAAGCGCTATGATCATTCTTATGGTGTAGGGAATCACTGGCTGAAAAAGCTGATATCTGAATGATGCTTGTAGCTGCAGGCATCATTCAGATATCCCTGCACAAAGTCAAGAACGTCATATAATGGCCAGCGGGCGGGAAGTGGTTAAAACACTTTTTTTAACACAAAGTTATGGCTTTGGGCATGGCTGAGCATGGCTGGGCATGACTGGGCATGGCCGGGTATTGCAGGGTATGGCGGAGTATTGGCAGGGTATGGCAGAGTATTGGCAGGGTATGGCAGAGTATGGGCAGGGTATGGCAGAGTATGGGCAGGGTATGGCAGAGTATGGGCAGGGTATTTATGTGAAGTATGGTAGCTGCGCTGTGGGGGAGGGAATGGGAAGGGGAAGTGAAAAGGGAATGCAAAGTAAAGGGATCGTGGGTGAACTAAACAGTGAGAAAAAAAAAGTATCTGATGATACAACAATGAACAATACAGATGCAAGTGAACAAACACCTATAATCCTGTAAATATTTAACAGTGAAAATACATAGTAACATGGCTACTACATATACAAACACCAAAACTAGCATACAATAAGTGGAAAAAAGTGCAAAACTATCAAAAATCACACATGTGATTAAGTCCTGTCCATAAATAAGGATCAGATCTAGCAGTCCAGTAATTCCTCCACAGAACAGTGTCTAGATGAAACACCTCCACCCAAAATGCAACTTGCACAAATTAAATCTTCAGTGATGACACCTTTGAGTGTGCTAGCAGCTCACCTCACGGCTGTTTGTCCAAACAGCTAACAGAGATATTGATCACAGCTGGATGAGTGGGCTGATAAAACACCTCCTCCTGACTCCCAAGACAGCTCTTAGCGGCCAATGTGTGTCATTGAAAAGAGAATATATATGCAATGCATATAGCGTGACACTGTGAGGGTACCTCAAACAGGTAAAGATTTGAGAAAATGCACTCACATGAATGAAAGGACAGCGGGCATAAATCCACGAGTGCCGGACTCGTATCCCCCTCAGAGTGTCAGCTATACAGGTGAGAGTGTGATCTGATCCTCATACGTCCAAATGGCAAGGCTCAATGTATCATAGGAGCATTAGGAAGAGCGAAAAAGAGACCATAGCGTGACTCCATATAATGGATACATTTAATAAAAAAATGATAAAAAAACTCATTTAGGTAGTGAAGTAGAATAAAACATCCACGAGCGCCGATCTTGTATTAAAACTTCAGACTCTGTCTGTACCCGGTGCTCCAATCTCTACATATCGTATATACATAGTCATATTGTTGTGGTCCTCTATGATAATGAATATAGCTGCCATTTGCCTGGAGATCATACACACAACAGTGTATACTACAGCTAAACAACAAGGGCCTCCAATGCAAAAAGACGTCTAGGCGCATAAATCTTGCATACAGTATATCAACTAGAACTGTACGATAAATTGCTAGCTAATGAGGGCGCGGGTGTATGAACCCCTCCCACTGCATGAGGGAAAAAGGCAACCACCGAACCAATAAGGGACACTGTAGTGAGGGGAGAGGAATCGCATGCTAAAGCGAATGAGAGAAATGCCATCAAACACTAAGACCCCTTTCACACTAAAGCGCCCTTACAACATTTTAGCACCAAAAATATTGCTATTAAAATGCTTATAAAATGCTCTCCATGCATCTCAATGGACCCTTTCACACTGAGTCCTGCAAGCAGCATCTTTGGAGCAGCTTTTGGGCGCTGAAGAAAAAAAAACACTTCAAAATTGCCCCTCTCAATTGAAATGAATTGAAAGCGCTGTAAAAACGCCTTGCCCTTTCACACTGAGGCGGTGCACCGGCAGGGCGCTGAGAAAAGTCCTGCAAGCAGCATCTTCGGAGCAGCCCTTGGGCGCTGAAAAAAACACTCCAAAAAAAGGCCCCTCTCCATTGAAATGAATTGAAAGCACTGTAAAAACACCTTGCCCTTTCACACTGAGGCACCGCAAAAACTCCCCAAAACTTTAGGGTCCTAGCAGTGCTTTACCAGTGTTTTTCGGGTGCTGGCAGTGTGAAAGGGCTCTGAAAGCACTTGGGCCTTCACATTGGGATTGCAGATGAGGCTTCCTTCTTTTTAATGCCAAAGCACCTGAAAAAAGCTTGAATGACGCCCAAAAACGCCCCAGTGTGAAAAGGATCCAAAGGGGAGATAGATGGAGACTCAGAAAGGCCGGCAAACATTATAAAATAAAAAGAGGAGAAGGAAAAGGAAAAATAACCAAACCCTTCCAACTAGTGGGGGGTAGTGACCTAAAATCTTTATAGCAGTATATATAGAGGTAAATATATGACTGGAATATACATGTGTAAAACACATGAATGATAACAAGTGGCAAATGGAGCCACGGAAACAGCACAAATGTCTGAAGCTGACCAAAAAATGACATACTGTATAATATACAGCATTATAAACCAGCAAAATAGATAATCATCATGATAACGGTAATGGACCCCAAAGAAACAGTACAAATACCTGAAGCATAACATAAAGATATATATATATATATATATATATATATATATATATATATATATATATATATATATATATATATATATAGACACACAATCCATGGCCTAAAAACCTCTCAAAAAACAGTTTAAGTCTATTTTCAGTCCTTTAGGGGCAAAGGAATTCATGGAAAATATCCATTTGGATTCAGATTGACTGATGGTCCTAACTTTATGCCCCCCTCGCCATGGTCTAATATATGTCTCAATGTCCCAAAATTTTAAATGGGAGAGGTCTTTGTTTTGGAACTCTAGAAAATGTCTAGAGACACTGGGCCAGATTCACAAAGAGATACGACGTCGTATCTCCTGATACGCCGTCGTATCTCTGAGATCCGACGGTCGGATCTATGCGACTGGTTCATAAGAATCAGTTACGCATACTGTAGATCTCCCTTAGATCTGACAGGTGTAAGTGACTTACACCGTCGGATCTTAGGCTGCAATCTTCCTCTGTCCGCTAGGTGGCGTTTCTTGTTTTACTCACGACGAATATGCAAATGAGGAGATACGCCGATTCAGAAACGAACGCCCGCCGCTTTTTTTTTACGACGTTTGCGTTTGGCTTTTTCCGGCGGATAGTTACCCCTGCTATATGAGGGGTAGCTAATGTTAAGTATGGCCATCGTTCCCGCGCGGAGTTTTGAATTTTTACGTTGTTTGCGTAAGTCGGTCGCAAATACGGATGGCCATAATTGACGTTAACGCCGAAAACAATGACGTCCTAGCGACGTCATTTGGAGCATGCACACTGGGAAATTTCGCCGGCGGTGCATGCGCAGTTAAATCGGCGCGGGGACGCGCCTGATTTAAATTGTACACGCGCCGTGTTGTACGTCCTCTCCGCTGTGAGCAGGGCTCTATTTAAGCTAGTGTACACCATACACGAGTTGCTGCAGTCTCTCGGGAGACTTGTGGAGGAGTTTGCCGCCATCACTACTACCCAGGTACGCCGCTCTAAGACTAATAGCTGTGCTCTCCAATTCTAAATACTACCTATTTCCTATAGTGAAGTTTGTGTCTCCTTTTCTGTTTACCAGGTTCACCATTGCCTTAACAGCCCCCGTAGGCCGATACCCAGGCATGGTTACCCAGTGTATTTGATACCCTATCTATTAGGGATCATAATCATTTTCTGATATTCGGTGGGATTCTTTATTCTCCCTCCCCCCTAGGCATTATCATCCTCCAAAAAAGGTATGGTGTTATCACTACTACTTAATCAATTTTTGCTCTGTTATTTTATACCCTATTATACTTACTCCATGTATAAAATATAACCCTAAACAATTATTCAATTTATTATTCTCCAGACTTGTTGACCTGATCTAGGGTTTTTACTATTTGTCTAAACGTCCAGCAGCCCGGACATAGCTAACCTTTTCTGCTAGGAATTTTCCTTTTCTATGCCCAGTGTCTACATTAATTGGATTATCTCCTATGCTCCAAACACTATCTGTGAGTATCTTTACCATTTGTTTAGTCAATCAATTTTTGATTCAACTTTAATATCTCCTTATTTCTTTGCCTACATTATTATTATATATCCCTGCTCCCATTATACTTTTGAGTGAATGCTCTACGGTTGACTATACCTTCTCTTTCTCTTTTTTCTATTTTTTGTTCTCGTTCCCCACCCCCTCCCCTTTTTCATTCTTCTTCTCTCTGTTCCCTCTGTTCCCATCCTCCCCCCCCCCTCTCCCTTTCCCTATTCCCCCTCCTCTCACTTTTTCATTTTCCTTGCCTTCATCTTCTCCTCTTTTTCTCTGCTCTTCCTCTCTTCCCTTTTTCTCCCCCCTTTCCTTTTCTCTTTCCCTTCTTTATTCACATTCATTTCTCCCCCTTTTGTCCTTCCTTTTCTCCCTTTACCTTATATTGGGCCTAGTGTTGTTCTTTGCTTGCTTATGTGTGTGTTTTCAGATAATATTCATTGTTGTCTAAATGAATTTACTTTTCGATTCTATTTGCTTTTTTTTTGTTTTCTATGTGTTTGTTGAATGTTGTCCTACAGCTAACCATACTGAGACTCCGCGAGGAAGTGCTGTAAGATAGCGCGAAACCGGTCGAGTCAACTAACCGTGCAAGTCATACCATCGCAGACATTCTCTGCCTGCACCTCCACAACTACACAGGACTATTATTTGTATCTATAGGTTGCCTTTCGTGTTTTGAAAGTCTCCAACCTTATTTTTTGATATATTGTTATCTGTAACTCTCCTACTATTCCTGTGACTTTGTTTAGAGAGGCTTGCTAAGTTTTCAAGTTGGTTCACCAGATAGTCTTGCTGCGAATGGCAATCTCATTTTAATATGTATTATAATTTTCCTTTTATGTCTTAATAAACCAAAAAACTTTTTAGAGAAAATTATTCTCTGTGTGACTATATTTTGACCAACCAATTGTGCCTAAAAAGTCCAACAACTTGCCCCCAGTTACTTCCTTTATCATATATATTAGGACACGGCACACTTTCACACCTAAATATCCACATGTACACTACATGTGAGGATATTTTTCATCCTCTTCTCTAATTAAATTGTACACTCCCCCTAGCCACGGAATTTGAATTCCGCCGGGGGAGTTACGATCCGCCGGCGCAAGTTTGGAGGTAAGTGCTTTGTGAATACTGCACTAGCCTCGCAAAATTGCACCGGCGGATCGTAAATCACATAGATTACGCGGATCTAAAGATCCGCTAATCTATGTGAATCTAGCCCACTGTTTTAAGAAGCCCTTCTGGATGTTTTTAACATTTTTCTTAATACGGATCCTTAGAAGCCTTTTAGTGCGGCCAACATATTGTAGGTCGGAATTACATTCAAAAATGTACACCGTATGGCAGAGTATGGGCAGGGTATGGCAGAGTATGGGCAGGGTATGGCAGAGTATGGGCAGGGTATGGCAGCGTATGGGAAGGGTATTGCAGAGCATGGGCAGGGCATGGGCAGGGATGGCCATGCTGTAGCCGTCTTTTGGCTATTGCGCGGTCGGTAGGGCTGCTGACTTCCAGTTCTTAGCTATTGTGATTTTGGCCAAAACAAATATAAACGTAAGGAGCTGTCTTTGGGTTTTGGAGGCTTCTTCGATCTTACAACCTAAGAGTGCATGTTTCGGGGACTTGGTCAGGTTAATCTGAGTGAGGGAATATATAAAGTTGTAGACTCTGATCCAAAATCTCTGTAATTTGGGGCATTACCACCAGATATGGTAAGCCGTCCCTTCCTGACCACAGCCCCGAAAGCACTGGCCAATCTGATCGGCACCAAGTACCACCTTAATAAAACCTTATAATTCACTTCTATTATTGAAGTATTGATTAGTGATCTGGAAGCAGCCAATGTCAATGAATGCCATTCCTCAAGTTCCAGGTTTTCCCGGATATCTTGTTCCCATTGGGTCATATAAGGCAGTTTTCCCGAGACTTAAGTCAAAATAGTGTATATGGCAGATATATGGCCCAGAAGTTTATCAAATTGGTGACACATATTTTCCATAGGTGACATAGTTGTAAGGTCACCCTTGCGTGAAAGGGTCTGTATATAATGGTAGAGTTGATTATATCTAAAGAGCTCCGAGTCCGGTAGTTGGTATTTTTCTATCAGTACTCTCTTGGATAGTATTCCCTTATGATCGCAGAGGTCATCCGTAACAGGCACTTATTAGACCACCAGTCAAAAACAGAGGGGGTGAGACCCGGGGTGAAGTCCCCATTTCCCCAAAAGGGGGCTAGTGGATTGTGGGGTGACTTAAATGCATGGGTTCTTGACAATCTATCCCAAATATCTAGGGATAAGGAGAGAGAAGGACACAAAATTGTCGGCCTTTCCTTCTTCGGCAGCCAGAGAATATGTGAGATTGGTTTAGGATGACAGGAATATGATTCCATAGCCATCCACATAAATTAATTTTAAAATAAAATCATTACTGAAATAAAGGTTCCATTCAAGAACAACAAATTGTATAATGCATGAAAATAATCATAATCGTTGTACATAAAACACATTGTCATGCTCTAAATCATAATGAGAACAAATGATCTGGAACAAGCAATACATTATTATTTATTACAGGTTTATATTTATATTGTACAATCTAAAGTCCCTAACTCATATTCATAAATATACCAGGGACAATTTAGACAGGACCCAATTAACCTACCAGCATGTCTTTGGAGTGTGGGAGGAAACCAGAGTACCCAGAAGAAACCCACATAGGCACAAGTAGAACATGCAAACATCAGGCAGGTAGTGTCATTGTTGGGATTCAAACCAGCAACCCAAGTCCTGCTATGCAGAAGTGCTAACCACTTAGTAAATGTGCTAACAACAATATCAATGTATGATAGGGAACAGCCATAAGAATGCACTTCTAGAGAATAAAACAACAGTCATTGCAACGTTTTATCTTGCACGGTATTTGCGCAATAATTTTTCAAATGCCTTTTTTTGGGAAAAAAATTGTTTCATGAATTAAAAAAATAACAAAACGGTAAAGTTAGCCCAATTTTTTTTGTAAAATATGAAATATTATGTTACACTGAGTAAATAGATACCTAACATGTCACGCTTTAAAATTGCACACGCTCATGGAATGGCGCCAAACTTCGGTACTTAAAAATCTCCATAGGCAACGCTTTGAAATTCTTTACAGGTTACCAGTTTAGATTAACAGAGGAGATCTAGTGCTAGAATTGTTGCTGGCACTCTAACGCACATGGTGATACCTCACATATGTGGTTTAAATGGCGTTTACATATGTCGGCAGGACTTGTGTGTGCGTTCGCTTCTGCGCGCGAGCTACTGGGGGCAGGGGCATTTTAATATTTGTTTTTATTATTTATGTATTTTCTTTAAAAAAAATTTTTTTACACTTTTTTTTTTATCACTTTTATTTCTATTACAAGGAATGTAAACATCCCTTGTAATAGGAAATGTGTGTGACAGGTCCTCTTTATGGAGAGATGCGGGGTCAATAAGACCCCGCATCTCTCCTCAAGGTTGGAAAGAATGAGATCTGTGAAAAAAAATTCACAAATCTCATGATGACTGTTGCTTAGTAACCGCAATCGCGGCTTTGTTTACATACGGGGACCCGGGCGTGACATCATCACGTCGCGCCCGGGTCCTCTGACGGTCATAGAGATGACTGGTGCCCATCTGGTCACCAGTCATCTCTATGCTTCCTGCGAGTGCCGGACGATTCTTTCTCCGGGCCCCCGATGGCACGGGAGAGCCCGGAGAAGCACCGGATGGTGGTGGGAGGGGGGGTGTCCCCTCCCGCCGCCTATACGAATGGTCAAGCGGCGGAACCGCCGCTATGATCCTTCTTATGTTGCACAGAATCGCCGGCAGAAGAGAAGGATATCTGAATGATGCCTCTAGCTGCAGGCATCATTCAGATATCCCCCCACAAACCCCAGGACGTCATATGACGTCCACCCAGGATGGGAGATCCCATCTGTGAACGTCATATTACAATGGGCCAGTATTGAAGTGGTTAAAGTTGAGTTGTGAAAGCTGAGCTGGTCAGGATAATAAAGACAGTAAGAAAACACCATTTTTTTAATCAAACTAAAATGGTCTAACCAATGCAAGTCACTCATAGATGATCCTCTAGATCAGGTATCTCCAAACTACAGCCCTCTAGCTGTTGCGGAATTACACGTCCTATGAGGCATTGTAAAATGCTGACATTCACAGACATGACTAGGCATGATGGGAATTGTAGTTCATGAACAACTGGAGTGCCATAGTTTGGAAACCCCTGCTCTAGATGATAGTGTTAACATCCAATTCTTTATGTATTCCAATTTGAAAATCCAAAAGATTTCTTGTGCACAAAGGCTTCTGGCAAGGACAACATGATAGATCAGATGGAAAAAACGTGTATATTTGTTATGGTTGTTAATCTATTTATTTATATATTTATCACCAACTGATAAGATACATTTGTCCCCCACGGTGTGGGGATAGGTGTTTGACCAGATTCAACATTGCTTACATTTACGTGTTTGCTCTTTAGCACTGGGGTGAGCACTCATCCTTTTGTTTTCTGTTAGGCCGCGTACACACGATCAGTCCATCCGATGAGAATGGTCTGAAGGACCATTGTCATCGGTTAACCGATAAAGCTGACTGATGGTCCGTTGTGTAATTTAGGCAATGTACATTAAAAGATATTATCTTTAGTGATATGGTGACATGGTAAGAGAGGAAAAGCAAAAGATGGTACCTCATGAAGACCAGAGGGGTAGAGTTTGGAGTATATATGTGTCATCCAGTTCTGGAGTGTAGTGTACAGGAGGCAACAGAGGGTGTGGTGTACATGGTTTTCAAAATGATAATGATAAAGGTGTCACCGTTGTCAAACTTTGAACAAGACATAAACAAAAATTTAACAAGAGAAACAAGAAGTACCAGGTACTTTAAAAAGGAAGATTATGACAGGAATCTGAATGCAGTCATGATGCTCATTACATAGGGAGGGAAGTTTGTAGGACATAGGTTCTGTAATGCCTAAGGGAATCAAGTAGCGCTATATAGTTAATGCACAGAGGTTTTCATGTAGTGCAATTTTTATGTTTGTGCTTGTGAGGTACCACTTGCCAGCTTCATTATGGGGGAAGCTTGTGAAGGTTCTTGATCCAGGAATAATATCCCGGGAGAGGAGCATTTGCAGGTCTTCTTCCAGAGATGTTATTACTGACATTAAGTTGTTGTTTGTAATGGTGAGCTTTGTTGGGTATCTCAAGCAATACATAACACTGTGGTTTTGCAGAGCTTTGGTAATAGGTAAAAGAGACCTGTGTTTTTGCACCATGTACTGGGACTACATATAATTAATTAAATATAATTGAAAAGTATTACTCAGGTAGTTGTTGAGTTTTGTGGAAATCTGCCATAAATTGTTTCTTTACAGTATAGGCAGGCGATTTATTTTGTCGAACACCAGCTTATGTTTAGACACAGAAGGCAGAATGGCGTGCATAAGTTTGCATGCATATTGTTTTAATTGGGTCAGTTGTTTTGCTTCAGGTATGCTATGTATCTTTACATTATTTCTGCATGACCTATCATCAAGGTCTATAACTTTTTATTTTAGCCATGCCACCTTTACCAGTGTGTTTTTTTTTGCAGCATACTCTTCCACCCAGCTTATGCACTTTGGTTTTAAAAATGTTCATGCAGGTTATCATGTCAATATATAGGGAGCTGTACAGTGAAATAAGCATCTCTTTCAAAATACAATACACATGTCATAAAATAAATCTTTAAAACATTAGCAGTGCTCTACCAGTGTATATACACTGTGTATGCATGCTGTGTATTCAATGTCTCTAAATAGAATTGCTCACATGTAGTCCACCGAAACATGAAGTCTCTAAATTAGTTTAATGCATTGGACCATGACCAATAACCTTAGATCACAAGCACCTCCATCACACAACATGGGTCCCAATCCCTTCAAAATGCAATCTCCCCAGATCTCAGTATAAACACAGAGGGCCAGATTCAGGTACAAATGCGGCGGCGTAACGTATGTCATTTACCTTACACCGCCGCAAGTTTTCAGCGCAAGTGCTTGATTCACAAAGCGTAAAGCCATCTGGCGCAAGCCCGCCTAATTCAAATGGGGCGTGTATCATTTAAATTAGGCGTGTTCCCGCGACGTGCGTTACGTCCTTTCCTATTCCCGGACGTCTTACGCAAAAAAAAAGATATTAAAATTTGACGCGGGAACGACGGCCATACTTTAACATGGGCTGTCTATTTTTACACCACCTAAATAGCAATCGCAACTTTACGACGGGAAAAGCCGACTAGCGACGACATAAGAGAATGCGACGAACGCGCGTACCTTTGTGGATCGCTGTAAACAGCTAATTAGCATACCCGACACGGAAAACGATGCAAACTCCACCCAGCGGGCACCAAAGTATTTCATCCTAAGATCCAAAGGCGTACGAAGCCGCACTCCTGTCGGGTCTTAGCCAAATGCCGTCGCATCTTTGTTTGAGAATTCAAAATAAAGATATGACGCGGCAATTTTGAAAGTAAGCCGGAGTATCTGCTGATACTCCGGCATACTTTTTCTGTGAATCTGGCCCGTAGTGTCTTTTTAAAACATCCTCCCACGATAGATCTCACACATACCAGGATGCTTATGGTGCTGTGAGTCTCACCAAAAGACAAAACAACACTCCATAGCATAATCCCATATGACATTTTTTTAAACCCCCTGTTAAAAACACACTTGAAAACATTGGATATGTATAAGCATTAGTCACATTATATCACATTTGTATATTTGCCAGCTGTCTGTGATTGCCTCTTACCACTCGCTGGTACCAACACAATAGCGGTGTCTGTCACCTCTGGCAGTGGGTTAAAGTCACTTCAAGGCTCTGTATGGTCCTGCCCTGATGTGTTTTGTCATTACGACTTCATCTGAAAATATGTCACTGGGCTACCAGGGTATGAGGCTGTCATCCTGTACTACTACTACTACTAATAATAATAATAATAATAATAATAATAATTTTACAGCTTGTTCTTTTTTAAGTATTTGTTATGGCCCAAATGTATGCTAACAAATATTTTGTATCTTTTTAATTTTCAGATAAATTCAGAATTTAGTATATTTCAGAATTCCCCACCATTTTTTCAAATGGTTCTAAAACCCAAAGACAAATACAGTTAATTGTTCATACACCTTTAAAACCTTTAAAACACATTGACATGTTGTAAACATAATGATGTTGCTGCATATGTGATGGTAATTGCAGCTGTTGCACATATTATTTGCAAAACATGCAAGTGCAGCTGTCAAATACATGAAAAGTGCAATTGTCACACAAAAAAACACATTTTATGTCAACAAGATATAGACAAAGTCAGCATGATGGGTCATGCATTGACAAAGCCAATTAATAAAATGAGATATCAAAATGTAATCTGTGCAATTTGCCAAAGTATAACATACAGTTTGGATAAAGCAGGGTGTACAGGAAGTGACTTTTGGCCCATGTGTGTTTGTGCCTGTTTAACAGAAGCTGATCTAATGACCAGATTCTGTTAAATGGTCACGTTGGAAATCAGTGGTGGCTGGTGAAGTTTTAGGATGGGGGGGTGCCAGACCCCTCACACTTCTCATAAGCCCCTTATATAATCCACCCACTCCGTCCCTTGTATTCCAGCATACCAGCTCAACATCACAGGACAGAATATACAGCCCCAGAATCACAGGACAGAGTATATAGTTCAGCCTCACAGATCAGGGTATATAGCTCAGCATTACAGATAGGGTATATAGCTCAGCCTCACAGATCAGGGTATATAGCTCAGCGTTACAGATAGGGTATATCACCCAGAATTACATATAGTGTATATAGCCAAGCAATATAGATAGTGTAAGTAGGCCAGCAATACAGATAGTGTATATAGCCCAGCAATAAAGATTGGGGGCCAGATTCATCAAGAGATACGACGGCGGATCTCCTGATCCGCCGTCGTATCTCTGAGATCCGACGGTCGGATCTATGCCACTGATTCATAAGAATCAGTTCCGCATAGATCTCCCTTATATCCGACTGGTGTAAGTGACTTACACCGTCGGATCTTAGGCTGCAATCTCCCGCCGGCCGCTTGGTGTCGCCTCGGTCTTTTACTCGTCGGATATGCAAATGAGGAGAACCGCCGATTCAGAAACGAACGCCCGCCCATCGCTTTTTTTTTACGTCGTTTGCGTTCGGCTTTTTCCGGCGGATAGTTACCCCTGCTATATGAGGGGTAGCTAATGTTAAGTATGGCCATCGTTCCCGCGCCGAGTTTCAAATTTTTATGTCGTTTGCGTAAGTCGGTCTGGAATACGGATGGCCGCAATTGACGTTGCCGCCGAAAACAATGACGTCCTAGCGACGTCATTTGGAGCATGCGCACTGGGAAATTTCGCCGGCGGCGCATGCGCAGTTAAATCGGCGCGGGAACGCGCCTGATTTAAATTGTACACTCCCCCTAGCCGCGGAATTTGAATTCCGCCGGGGGAGTTACGATCCGCCGGTGAAAGTTTCGAGGTAAGTGCTTTGTGAATACTGCACTAGCCTCGCAAAATTGCACCGGCGGATCGTAAATCACATAGATTACGCGGATCTAAAGATCCGCTAATCTATGTGAATCTAGCCCAGTGTATATAGTCCAGCATTATAGATAGTGTATACAGCCCATGGCACCACTGACATCACCACCCTGTGTGCTTGCCTGACAGCAAAAAAATAAATAACAGCTCGGAAAATCCCCAACACTCCTCCCCCAGCCGGGGGAGGGACAGGAAAAAAACAGACTCTGATAGCATCCCCCTCGTGGCACTGACAAAAAAAACAGCTCTTACATACAGCATCATACACCCCTCCCCCCCCTGCAGCACTGAGAGCAAAAGACTGGCTCTGACAGCTTCCCCCCCCTGGTCCAGCACTTACCGGCCTGTGATAATCCATTCCTTCACAGTGCAGACAGCAGCGGTGGCAGAGGTGTCCGCTCCTCATTCGTCTTCTGCTTGCCAAATCGCTGCTAGACATCCAATAGGTGCTTTGGCCAATCAGGAAACAGGTTTCACTGACCTGCCTCCTGATTGGCAGGGAGGCACTGTAGTGTGAAAATAGTGAAAATTTATTTTCTATGCTCACACAATTGGGTGGGATCAGGGCGCACTCTCTGCACCCCACCCTTTTTTGGAGCCTATTAGAGCCTCTGGCTCTAATCAGGTGCTTAAAAAAAACACCCCCGCCATGCACCCAGTGTCCTGAACGGGGCCGGGTGCATGGATAGTGAAGCAGTGCCAGGGATAGGAGGAGGCACTGCTTCCCTATTCATGCATGGGCCGCCACTGCTGGAAATAGCTGCAGTACTGATTTGCCTATGCTAAATGGGGGAGGGGAGGGGGTCTAACCTATCAGAATATAATAGTACAGCAGGGGAGATCCCAGCATCACACGTTGTTTGTGCTGATACAAGGATTTGAAAGGTTTTTTGTTTCCTTATTTGTTAAAAATTACTGACACTGTATATTTTTGTGGCATCTGTAAATTTAAAGGAGTTGTAAAGCCAGAAGGTTCTATGCATTAAGATAAAAAACCTGAGTGTAGCAGCCACACCAGCACCCCCTAGTTACTTACCTAAGCCCCATCTCTCTCCAGCGGTGTCCACGTATGTCTAAGCTATCCGGGACACTCCTCTTGATTGGCTGAGACACAGCATCGGTGCCATTGGCTCCCGCTGCTGTCAATCAAAGTCAGTCAGGCAATCAGGGGCATGGCCAGGTCGGGGCTCTGTGTCTGAATGAACACACGGAGCTGTGACTTGGCTCCAGTTCTCCAGTGTCCAAGAAGCTGCACACTGCATGCCATACAAGTGAATAGCTGTACATGGCCATATGCCTACTGCCTACATCATATTTCCTGAAACTGAAAGTTTCTCATTTGAAATGCAACATCAAGCTATGCCTTTCCCCTAACATGTCACCTTCTTTCAGCTCCAATATGAACATAATTTGCCTTGCAGCTACATATATATATATATATATATATATATATATATATATATATATATATATATATATATATATATATATATATATATATATATATATATATATATATATATATATATATACATATATATATATATATACATATATATATATATATATATATATATATATATATATATATATATATATATATTGCAATCCAGCAATACTGTACTCTGAGAAATATTTGTATTTGTAGTATTTGGAAGGAAGTGCAGCTTGATGTTGAAGAGTAATCCTGAAATCTCAAATATCCACAAATGCCTTGACAGTAATCTGCATACTTTTTTTTTTTTTTACTTTTAGCCCTCAAAATGTGTGCCTTTCCTCAAGTGAGGTTACTGCATAAAAAAAACTACAATCCTTTCTGCCAGGTTCTCATCATCGCTTATCTCTCACTGATCTGTGTATAAATCCTTCAGTTTACAGTCTGCAAATCCACTAATCCCTTAGTCAACAATTCCCAGTGTATGACTATTAACTCTTCAGTGAACAGTCTCGTTTATATCCATTACCTGCTCAGTGAACATATGGACACGATCTCCAGGCTATGTGCAGTAATGCCTCATTAATGTATGTCTGAACTCCTCAGTGACCATTCTCAGTTGAATGAACATAAACTTCTCCATGAGTTGTCATGCTGTGCCTTGCCTCCTACATTTTCATTCTAAAGAATATGTGCTTTCTTAAATTAAATTTCACAATACAAGCAGCTCCATGTACATTCTAAAGAATGTAAACAGGCAGGTAAGTTTCAAAAAATTAGAAATAGTAAACCAAGTTCAATATATCTCCCTCAGCGCTCACGGAAAATAGAGACAGTAAGCATCTACTATAATAATACAAAATATATCCAAAAATATGTCAAAGTACTAATACTCAAACATTAGCAGCGCTAGTGCAAAAATAACAAGAAATGGAAATAATATATTTAAAATCAAGTCCACTTATGAAAAATGGTAAACCATTTAGATATTGCACATTAGTGTGAGTCCATTAAAAAGTAGAAGGTGAGAGTAATATAGTCCATCAAAGGAATGAGGATAATTTGATAAATTCCAACACTGGATAAGATCTCCATCACCACACCGCTTTGGTCACTCCCTCCAGGTAATAAACTTACCAGATAATACTGGATAGTACGCTTATTACTCCACAGATGCTGTCAGAAGACCAAGCTCGTGCCATCTAGGTTATTGCTCATCATAAGCAAATAGAGAAAAAGTATACATAGCGTTACGCAGTACAACTCATGTTTATTGTTTAAAAATGTCTCACGATAACTAGGGATGAGCCAAACCAAATTGTCGGCTCCCGGCAATTCAGAGAAAAGTCATTCATAAAAAATAAAAATAACTAAGAACATGTAAAGAATTGTAAAAATAAAACACACACAACGTGGAAAAAGTCCTTTATTTAAAAAAATAAAATAAAAATCCAGTGGTGGTAATCCGCTCTCGGTCCCCGCTCCAACGTTGTTGATATCCTGCGACGGGTGATCTCTTCTCTGCTGGGGTCCAGCGATGAGAAGATCTCTTCATCCAGGTCTGGGATCCAGAGCGCACGCATCGCCGGCTGCCTGTCTCCACCATAGACAGCCCGGCGAATAAGGTGGCTTGAGCCAGTGACAGCTCTTATATAGGTGAGGCGGGGCCACCCATCACGTGACTCCGTCCCCCTCTGACGCACCCTCTGACTATGTCACTGGGGAAGCCCAGGCTCTCCCTTGCGTCAGAGGGGGCGGGGTCATGTGACGGGTGGCCCTGCCTCACCTATATAAGAGCTGTCACTGGCTCAAGCCGCGTCATTCGCCGGGCTGTCTCCGGTGGAGACAGGCGGCCGGCGATGTGTGCGCTCTGGATCCCGGACCTGGATGAAGAGATCTTCTCATCGCTGGACCCCGGCGGAGAGGAGATCGCCCGTTGCAGGATACTGACAACGTTGGGGTGGGGACCGAGAGTGGATTACCACCGCTGGATTTTTTTTTAATAAAAGGACTTTTTCCACGGTGTGTGTGTTTTATTCTTACAATTCTTTACACGTTCTTAGTGAAATGGTAGAGGTACAATGTACCCCATTACCAATTCACATGGGGGGGGCGGGATTCCGATAAGCTCCCCGCCTGCAGGGGACATGGGGACATGGTGCTTTGAGGGGTCACAGAAGCCCAAAGCATCCTCCCAATGTTGAGGGCTTGTGGCCTGGTACGGTTCAGGAGGGGGTGCTCTCTCGTCCCCCCCCTCATTTCCTGTGGCCGGCCAGGTTGCGTGCTCAGATAAGGGGCCTGGTGTGGATTTTGGGGGAACTCCACGCCATTTTTTTTTTTATTTGGGGTGGAGTTCCCCTTAAAATCCACTCCAGACCTGAAGGGTCTGGAATGGATATTTGGGGGGAACCCCATGTCATTTATGTTTTTTAAATTGACAGCGGGGTTCCCCTAATATCCATACTAGACCTAAGGGCCTGGTAATTGAATTTGGGGGGACCCCCATGCTTTTTTTACATTTTTTCTGAATGACTTTTCTCTGAATTGCCGGGTAGCCGACAATTCATTATAGCTGCGAGTGATTTTAAATGACTTTTTTTCCTTTAGAAATTACACTTTGTGCAGGGACAGTTCTAAGCATGGCAAACAAGCGCTACTTTACAGGCATACTATACACCCCCCCGGTACGAAATTTAAAGGAATATTTCACTTTTATTGTTTCACTTTAAGCATTATTAAAATCACTGCTCCCGAAAAAACTTCAGTTTTTAAAACTTTTTTTGCATTGATACATGTCCCCTGGGGCAGGACCCAGGTCCCCAAATACTTTTTAGGACAATAACTTGTATATTATCCTTTAAAATTAGCACTTTAGATTTCTCCTATAGACTTTAACAGGGTGTTCCGCGGCTTTTCGTATTTGCCGCGAACACCCCAAATAGTTTGTTGTTCGCCGAAGAGGCAAACTGGCAATGTTCGAGGCGAACATGAGTTCAACTCGAACTCAAAGCTCATCCCTAATGTCTAACATTCATTATTTGAAAGGGCAAATAACCTGTAGATGCCTGAGGTACCTCTTGAATAGCAAACATGAGGTACGGCAACACAAAATCACATTTCTTTCTTCTTTGTCCACCACCTTTTTTAACCACTTTAGGACCCCTTCACGCCAATATACATCGGCAGAAAGGCACGGCTGGGCACAAGCACATACCTGTACATCCTCTTTAAGAGCCCACATGTGGGGTCACGAGCGATTGGGAGCTGAAGAACGGGGAGAGGTGTGTGTAAACACACCTTCCCCATTCTTCATTGTGGCAATGTCAGTGATCGTCTGTTCCCTGATATAGGGAAAGACTATCATTGACGTCACACGTCCAGCCCCGCCCCCTACAGTTAGAAACACATATGAGGTCACACTTAACCCCTAGGTAGAAGAATATGTATCGGCCTAAACTGAGGGAAAAAAAAATTGTTTTTATATCTTTTTTGGGGATATTTATTATAGCAAAAAGTAAAAAAATATAGAATTTTTTTCAAAATTGTCGCTCTATTTTTGTTTATAGCACAAAAAATAAAAACCGCAGAGGTGATCAAATACCACCAAAAGAAAGCTCTATATGTGGGAAAAAAAGGACGCCAATTTTGTTTGGGAGCCACGTTGCACGTTCGCGCAATTGTTAGTTAAAGCAACGCAGTGCTGAATCGCAGAAAGGGGCAAGGTCTTTAACCTGAATAATGGTCTGGGTCTTAAGTGGTTAACATGGTCTTAAGTGTCTTGTTAAATCTCTCCACAAGACCATCAGTTTGAGGGTGATGGACAGAGGTATAGAGATGGGAGATTTTGAAGAACTCACACAGCTCCTTGGTGATTGTGGACATAAATGGTAAGCCCTGATCCAAGATTCTTTTTTCTATACCCACGTGACTAAATACAAGTATTAGGCAGGGGAATGGCTTCAGGATACCGTGTGGCAAAGTCCAGTATTACTAGTATGTGCTAATGGCCCCAGGCAGGCTTTACCACTGGTCCCACCAGATCCATGCTAATTAAAAAAAAAAGGCACTTTAATGATCTGTAAAGGTACCAGTGGAAAAATAGGCAATGGTATGCTAATACTATGGCAATGGTATACTAAAACTAATATTCTGGGCATGACTCATAATATTCTTTAACATCAGCATGTAAACCAGTCCAAAAGAATCTCTGAGTTATTTTCTCCTTAGTTTTTTCTATACCCAGGTGTCCACTCATTATATTATACAGTATATTATATGGGCTGGCACTTGCAATCGCTTCTGACAGAGACAGAACGGAGATGTAAACAGACAGATCTCTGTTCTTTCAGATGTAAGGAGACAAATATGTTGTTCCTAATGCTTAGGAACAGTGATCAGTCTCCTCTTCCAGGTACTCCCATCTCCCCACAGTTAGAAAAAACTCTCTAGGGAACCCCTTGATCACCCCTTAGTGTTGGCCCCTTCCCTGCCAGTGACATTTACACAGTAATCAGTGCATTTTTATAGCATTGTTCGCTGTATAAATGTCACTGGTCCAAAAAAGTGTCAAAAGTGTCCAATGTGTCTGCTGCAATGTCTCAGTCCCAAAAAAAATCACAGATTGCCACCATTACTAGTAAATAAATAAATAAATAAAAATGCAATAAATCTATTCCCCATTTTGTAGGCACTATTAGCCAGATTCAGATACAATGACGTATCTTTTGGCCGGCGTAGCGCATCCCATTTGCACTACGCCGACATAACATAGTGAGGCAAGTACAGTATTCACAAAGCACTTGCTCCGTAAGTTACGTTGGCGTAGCGCAAATGGGCCGGCGTAACCCCGCCTAATTAAAAGTAGGCATGTAGTGGGTGGGCTACATTTAAATTAACCGTGACCCCATGTAAATGAGGGCCGTTCGTACGGTGCATGCGCGCGCATGCTCAGAATCACGTCGCAAATAGTCCCTATGTAACGACGTCGGCTCAATGCTTTCGACGTGAACGGAACCTACGCCCAGCCCCATTCACGTATGCTTACGCAAACGGCGTAAAATACTACGGCTGTTCCGTCGTCCATACCTTACATGGGCTGGTGGTTTATCTTTACACCGGCGTATGTCTTACGTAAACGGCGTAGCTTACTGCGACGGTCGTACGTAGGTTCGTGAATCGGCGTATCTTGCTCATTTACATATTCGACGCATAAATCCACGTACACGCCCCTACCGGCCAGCGTAAATATGCACATAAGATACGACGGCATAGGAGACTTACGTCGGTCGTATATTAGCAACAGTGAGGCGTATCTCATTTTAAAAATGGGCGCAAAGATACGACAGCGCGCATTCGGACTTACGACAGCGTATCTACTGATACGCCGTCGTAAGTCTCTCTGAATCCGGCTATATTACTTTTGTGCAAACCAATCATAATGACTTTAACAAAAAAAATGGTAAGAAAATATAATTGGAGCAAACAAAATTGCATCTGTGAGGTAATATAAGTGAATACATGTGGGTTATGTTTAGGTTTAAGAATATTTATGCAATATTACCACCGTTACTGGATACATTATCATAAAAGTCCACAAACATATGTGGTTATCAGAAATGGGGACAAGGAATTCCCCAAACTTAGTTTATGTTTGGTAAGTTGACCAATTTTCCCATTTGCGATCAAAGATGTGCATGGAGTCTATGAGAATGTCCATCCATCAATCTAATAGATTTCATGCGAAGGAGCACCTGTGACCATGGTACCGAGGGACATCACCAGTTTAGGGTGATAGCCCATTGGATAGCACTAAAAAAGTGTATGTGCTAACTTTTGTTGGGGGAGAGACATATGGGAGTTCAGCAGATAAAATTCACATCTGATAAGTCAGGGTCACAGGTACACCTGTTATTTGGAGTACCAGTAATGATTTTTTTTGACACAAGGGCCCGGATTCAGAAAAGAGATACAACGGCGTATCTCCTGATACGCCGTCGTATCTCTGAGTGTGGTCGGTCGTATCTATGCACCTGATTCAGAGAATCAGTTACGCATAGATATTCCTAAGATCCGACAGGTGTAGATGTCTTAAGTATGGCCGTCGTTCCCGCGCCGAGTTTTTAAATTTTTACGTCGTTTCCGAAATCCTCTTGAATTGTAAATACAGTGTAGATGTTGGGGAGGTGTTCCATTGCACCAGTTGTATTAGGCAGGATAACAAAAAGTGTTTACATAGATCTGGGCATCCCAGGCTACCTCTAGATTGGGACTATACATCAACAAGCAGCCCATTTGAGGCTTCTTGTTCTGCCATATAAATTTGAGCAGCTCTGTCTGTATTGTAATTATTGTGGAACGGGCGACATAACGAGGTAATGATCTAAAAAAAAAAATAGCTTAGGAAGGATTAACATTCTTACCGCTTGGATTCGGCCTAAAATGATATATAATATGAGGACCATAATTTGCCGCAGCAAACGCGTGTAGCTGAATTGTGAGTGTCCTGCATGGAATGCAGGGGTCAGATGTGTCCTGGGGAGAGGGCTAGTGCTAGAGAGGGTAGAGATAGATATGTGCTGGGGGCAGAGGCGGTCGGTGCTCAAATTTGTTTGGGGGGGGGGGCGCAAACTGATTCTAAAAAAAAGAAACATCAAATGCAGCTACCGTGCCCCATCAAATGCAGCCACCGTGCCCCATCAAATGCAGCCACCGTTCCCCATTAAATGCAGCCACCGTGCCCCATCAAATGCAGCCACTGTGCCCCATCAAATGCAGCCACTGTACCCCATGAAAAGCAGCCACTGTGCCCCATCAAAAGCAGCCACTGTCATACTACACCCGACCCCACCCAATACGCAATATATGGTGTGGAAAGTGGAACACTTATTTTGTCCTAGTATATGCACATAAGAGTGCAGGCGGACAAATTTAAGAAGGAAACAAATTAGATAAAGCCGGAGAAAACAGGAGGTTTAGCTGGGGAAGAGAATTAGAAAAGAGAGGGAAACAATGTATAGGATGACGAATAGATCCACAAAAGGGGGACCCCCGAAAAGCCAAGCGACAAAACAGCAACAAGCTCTATTAGATCGTTAACGGTTAAAGACGATAGCCCACGAACACAAGGAGCAACATAACAACAACAAATAAATAAAGATAAGGAAAATAAAATAGATAATAAGAAACCTCTGAGTGGAGATCCAAGAGAAACATCAATGGAATCAAGGGAAGGGACTATCGAGAGTGACTCAGAAAATAGCAAGATGGATGAACAACGGTCAGATAAACAGACCCCATCTAAGGGAGAAATGGAAGAGATGTTGCTGAGATTGGAGAATGCGATCAAGGGGGAAATACAGACCCTATGGACAGATCTCGGACATCTGCTTTCCAGAATAGAGTCAGAAGAAGAGAGGACGGATAAGCAAGAACTAGAATCAAACACTCTAAAGGATCAAATTGATCAGATACAACTTCAACAGAGGCATATTTTGTACAGACTGGAGGACCAGGAAAATAGAATTCGGAGACAAAACCTGAGAATAAGATATATACCAGAAGAGAAAGGGGAAGAGCTAAAGACAATAATGCAGAAATGATTTAATCTTTTACTGGAAAGGGCACTTGAAGAACCGATTGGGATAGAGAGAGTACACAGAGTGGGAAATCCTAAAAGAACTGAGACAGACCGAACTAGAGATGTAATAGTAAGGTTCCAGCTATATGAAGATAAAGATAGGATCTGGAAGAAACTAAGGGGGGTACCCCCATTAGTGTTTAGGGGACTAGAACTCCCGATCTATCCCGACCTAGCCCCCGACACCTTGGCAAGGCGACAGCTTTTAAAACCACTCTTAAACCAGCTGGTTACCCAGAAAATCAAGTATAACTGGGGATTCCCTGCATGCTTAATAGCAACAAAAGAAGGGAGGTCTGCAACATTGAGATTCCCAGAAGACCTCAAAGACTTTTGTAACAGACTAGAAATTCAGATGCCCGACCTGCCTGGGTGGGCTTAGAGATGTGGAAGAGGCACAAGTGAAAATTGAGGGGGGGGGGAGAAAAGAAAAGGAAGGAAAAAAAAAAGAAAAGAAAGAAAAATGTGGTCCTTGTCCTCCCCAGAATGGTGAGAATGACCCCTCACCACCAGAAAAAGAGGGGGAGGAGGCAATCCTAGACCCACCTAGAGCGATCTGAACCAGGATATGGCAATTGGTTCAGTGGTCATTAGGAGGCCGAAAAGGGGGGTGGGAGGGTACAGAGGGGGGGTCCAGAGGGGTGGGAGGGAGGGGGGACGGGGGCAGAGGGAGAGGGGAGAGGGAAGGGAAGAGCGGGTTCTCTCTCACCAGATTAGTCAACAGGGAAAAATCTAAGGAGAATAAGATGTCAGACCTAGGGATAAAGGCAAGGAAGAAGGAAGATGTCAGTAGTTAAATGTTTATCATATAACGTAAAAGGCCTCAATAGTCCGGTTAAGAGGCATAAGGTTTTAAAGGAACTGAAAAGATACAGAACAGATATAGCCTTCCTACAGGAAACCCACATTACAATCGAATGCAATATTTGGTTAAACTCCCAAGACTACCCAACTTGGTATTATGGTGACACCATTTCTAAAAGAGCCAGAGGAGTGGCGATAGGAATAGCTAGGGGGACACGCTTTAAACTAACAGAAAGACTGACGGACCCAGAAGGGAGATTCCTCTTCTTAAGAGGGAAAATAGAAGAAATGGAATGCACCCTAGCAAACATATATGCTCCGAATGATCGCCCGACAAAATATTTGGCAGATATATTAGGAAAGTTAAAAGACTTTGGGTCAGGAAGGGTGATACTAGGAGGGGATTTAAACTTTTGTATGGACCCTAAAATCGACAAGACATCACAGATACAGGGAACTAAGAATATACAGTTAAGAAAGATAAAAAACAGTCTATACAGAAGTCAACTGGTCGACATTTGGAGAATCCTAAATCCTGGATATAGAGACTATACATTTTACTCACCTGTACATGGAAGTTACTCGCGGATCGACTATTTCTTTGTGGATCATAGTCTACTGGAAGCGGTGGTATATATGAGAATTGAAGCAAATACAATATCCGACCATGCACCAATAAGCGTATCCCTAAGAATTGGAGGAAATCAGAAGCCAAGCCAGATTTGGAGACTTAACGAGGAGCTCCTGATAGATGAGATCAGCCTAACAAGGGTGAAAAAAGACCTAGAAGAGTATTTTAGGATAAACGATACAGAGGGAATATTGTCAGCAATATTATGGGACGCACACAAAATTGTGATTAGAGGGACCCTAATATCAGAAGGCGCAAGAAGGAAAAAAGAAAAAAGCTGCAAAAGGGAAAAATTAATAATGGAGATACTCGAACTAGAGCAAAAGCATAAAAAAAATGGGAAATCAACGAGAAATATACCAGGATTTCGTGAATAAACAAAATGAATTTAAAGAACTCATGGACCAGGAGACGAGAAGGGAGTTCAACCTTATTGCAAAGGAAAGATATATGTGGGTGAATAAAACAAACAAACACTTGGCCAGGATGGTGCAGAAAAAGAAATCAAGGAATTATATTGATAAGATCAAAAACGAGAAAGGGGAGGAGGCATACACAACAGAAGATATTGCTGAAACCTTTAGAGCTTACTATGAAAAGCTATACGCGGTAGCCCAGATAAATCGATCAGAGGAGGAGAAAAAAAATAAGATCTTAGAATTTCTAAAGGAGGCCGGACTGGAAAAAATGTATCAAAACGACATGCTGACGATGGACAGACCAATTACAGAAGAAGAAAGTAAAATAGCATTGATAGGCACTGCATCGGGCAAAAGCCCGGGACCAGGCGGCTTCACAGCCTTGTATTATAAAAAATGTAAGGAGATCCTCCTCCCAAGACTCTGCGAATACTTTAACGGCCTAGGAAAAGACTATAGTTTAAGTAGAGAAGCATCAGAGGCAACCATCACAGACATTCCCAAGGAAGGCAAAGATATTAAAAGTTGCTCCGGTTACATACCAATATCTTTGTTGAATGCAGATATAAAGTTATTCGCAAAGGTATTGGCAGAAAGAGTAAAACAGGAGATGGCAAAACTGATCCACCCAGATCAGACGGGATTTATCCAAGGAAGAGTGGGAAGAGACAATGGAGTCAGAGCTCTTCTGATACTCCAAAAAATAAAAGAGAATGGGTCCCCAGGTCTACTCCTGTCGATAGATGCGGAAAAAGCATTCGACAGGGTAGACTGGAGACTCATGCTACAAACCTTGGAAAAAATTAGATTCGGACAGAGGATGCTGGATTGGACCAGGGCCCTCTACCAAACCCCAACGGCCAGGATAAAAATAAACGGCAGTTTATCAAAAGCCTTTACGATGAAGAATGGAACAAGGCAGGGATGCCCATTATCCCCTCTCCTGTTTGGTTTGTCCTATCTATTGAACCCCTGTTGGCCAGGATTCGTAAAAGTCCAGATATTAAAGGAGTCAAAATAGAAGAAGAGGAGCACAAATTATCAGCATTCGCAGATGACGTTCTCTTTTACCTGGTAAACCCTAAAACATCAATCCCAAGGTTATTGAACATATGTAAGCAATATGGGGAAATCTCAAACTTTAAATTAAACGTTACCAAAACAGAAATACTGAATGTAAACATCAATAGGACAGATGAACGATTACTAAGAACAGCTTACCAATTCCCATGGGTGAGGGAACTTAAATATTTAGGGAACTGCCTAGCAAATACAACCAAAAAAATCTACGAGATAAACTATATACCTCTATTGGATGGAATAAAAGCCGAAATCAAAAGGGTAAAAAATAGATCTATCTCATGGATAGGACAAATTAATTTCTGCAAAATGGTCCTTCTGCCTAAGATTATATACACATTTCAGATGATCCCTATAGCCCTGCCAAAGTCATTGTTCAACATGCTCAAAAAATTGGTTATGAATTACATTTGGAGGAATAAGAAACATAGGGGCCAGATTCACGTAGCTCAGCGGATCTATAGATCCGCTCGATCTACGTGAATTAAGATCCGCTCCCGCAAGTTTAGGAGGCAAGTGGCTAATTCACAAACCACTTACCTCCAAACTTGCGACGGCGGATCCTAAATCCCCCAGCGGAATTCAAATTCCGCGGCTAGGGGAGTGTCATATTTAAATCAGGCGCGCTCCCGCGCCGATTTAAATACGCATGCGTCGTCCGGGGAATTTCCCGGCGTGCATTGCTCCCACTGACGTCAATAGGACGTCAGTGGTTGCGACGTGAGCTAGACTTGCGACGCGCGTGTTCGTGAATCGGCGTACGCAAACGACGTAGGAAATTTCAAAATCGACGCGGGAACGACGGCCATACTTAACAATACTTACCCCTGCTTTTAGCAGGGGTAAGTATACGACGGGTACCGCGCTACGGAAACGACGTAAGAACACTGCGACGGGTCCGCGTACGGTCGTGAATTTCGCGTATCTCGCTGATTTACATATTATTCAGTGTAAATCAGCGGGAACGCCCCCGGCGCCATTTTTAATTAAAAAAAAAGATCCGACAGTGTAACACAGTGTGACACTGTCGGATCTCAGCCCTATCTATGCGTATCTGATTCTATGAATCAGGTGCATAGATAGGACCAGAAAAAATCCGAGATACGATGGTGTATCTGAGATACACCGTCGTATCTGCTTCGTGAATCTGGCCCATAGAATCTCCCTACAGACTTTGAAACAACCAAAAAACAAGGGGGGACTCGCAGTACCAGACATAAAAAAAATATTACGATGCTGTCATATTGTCGAGGGTGGTGGAGTGGGCCAGGGCCAACAAAGAAAAAAGGTGGGTTAGTTTGGAGAACAAAATATCAAAGGTGAGGTTAGAAACCATAATCTGGAAACCCCCTCAATATAGAGCATTAAGCACGAACACACATGAGATAACAAAAAATGCACTTAAAATTTGGGACACAGTGTATAAAAAAATAGAAAAGGAATATAACTCACCCCTTATAGAGTTGAAGAATAATGATTATTTTGCACCAGGTAAAAGTGGGGGAAAATTGGATAAAAAATGACATGGCACAACTAAGGGATATAATTAAAGACGGACACATAGTAACACTGCAGGAGTTAAAACAAAAAAAAAGTTTGATGGAAATTAATAACTGGAGGTATTAACAGCTAAGTCAGTTTGTCCAAAAATTACCATCCCCACTGAGATCAGGTGAACAGCTAACAGACATAGAAAAATTATGCTCGGCGGAAAGCTCCAAAGGTACCATCTCAAAGGTATATAGGATCTTATTGGAGGGAGACGAGCTGGTGATACCCCCATTTATTGAAAAATGGGAAAGGGAACTTAGGACACAGCAAGATAGGACCACAATTAAGAAAATTTTGAAACTGACACACTCCTCCGCGGTAGATAGCCGAACTGCGGAAATGAATTACAAATGTATCTCCAGATGGTATATAACACCGAATAAACTAAGCAAATTTAAAAATGGACAATCAGGACACTGCTGGAGGGGTTTTGAGACCCCAGGAACTATGGCGCACCTATGGTGGGAGTGTCCCAAAATAAAGAAATATTGGGAGAAGATTCTGGAATTTGTAGAAGTGATTACAAAAAAAGAAATAAAGAAGGACCCTTGGACCGTCCTCTTCCACGTAGGGGAAGAAGGGATCAAAAGATATAAAGAATCCCTGGTGCCGCATTTATTAAACGCGGCCAAGAGGCTAATACCCAGAAAATGGCAAGAGACAGAATCCCCTATGATATGGGAATGGATCGATGCTGTTGAAGAGACATATAGGATGGAAGAACTAAGGGAAGATATAGAGGGTAACAATATGAGTCAAAATAGGAAATGGGATAACTGGAGGGTTTTTAAGAGGTCTTGGAGCTACGCTGAAAACCTAAGAGAAGACATCTAAGACTTAGGAGGAAAACCTAGATAAAAGTGGCTATATATGGTGAGAGAGTAGACCAAAGGGAGGGGGTAGAGGGTGGAGGGAGGGGATATAAAATGTAAAATGGGAAGAAACAGGAAAGTGTATTTACTATTAAATGTATAAAATCTTTATGATAAATAATTTATGGGGAAAGGAAAAAAAAAAAAAGAGCATTAAAAGAGATAAAACCCCACCTTTACTAATGATGCGAAACCAAAATAGAGATGCGAAAGGGCCGGCGAAAGATTCTGAGCGCTCTAAGTAAAATCTACTAGGTGGAGTCTGAAGTAAAGGAATAAAAAAAAAAGCAGCCACTGTGCCCCATCAAAAGCAGCCACTGTGCCCCATCAAATGCAGCCACTGTACCCCATCAAATGCAGCCACTGTGCCCCATCAAATGCAGCTACTGTGCCCATCAAATGCAGCCACTGTGCCCCATCAAAAGCAGCCACTGTGCCCCATCAAATGCAGCCACTCTGCCCCATCAAATGCAGCCACTGTGCCCCATCAAATGCAGCTACTGTGCCCATCAAATGCAGCCACTGTGCCCCATCAAATGCAGCCACTGTGCCCCATCAAATGCAGCCACTGTGCTCCATCAAATGCAGCTACTGTGCCCATCAAATGCAGCCACTGTGCCCCATCAAATGCAGCCACTGTGCCCAATCAAAAGCAGCCCCTGTGACCCATCAAAAGCAGCCCTTGTGCCCCATCAAATGCAGCCACCGCGCCCCATCAACTGCAGCCAACGTGCCCCATCAAATGCAGCCACCGTGCCCCATCAAAAGCAGCCACTGTGCCCCATCAAATGCAGCCACTGTGCCCCATCAAATGCAGCCACTGTGCCCCATCAAATGCAGCTACTGTGCCCATCAAATGCAGCCACTGTGCCCCATCAAATGCAGCCACTGTGCCCCATCAAATGCAGCCACTGTGCTCCATCAAATGCAGCTACTGTGCCCCATCAAACATGTTATACCTGAAGGGTTCCACATGTACTGGCACTTTAAGGCTGGCTCCACCCAGCAGTGATGACAAGGGTCAAGGGGCATAGTAGCCATCTTAGAGAGACCACATGTAGGAAGCAGAGATATGTACCGTCCTGAGATGCATGTTCCAGTGTACAGCCTGTACTGAATAAACATCCATTGTACCAGACCAGAGTCTTGTGTCCCTCACAACACAGAGGATATAACAGTGGCGACGAGGATGGGATTTACAAAGTGTCTATCAGTCTGAGAGAGGGACAAAGACATTGTGGATTGTCACCTGGATAAAAGCAATCACAGATCCCAGCAGGAAAATGTCATTAACCACTTGCTGACGGCCGTACGACTTTGTACGGCCTCAGCGCGGCTAACAATCTCTAACAGGCCGTCTTTTTACGGCCGCCCCTTTGCACGTTCCCCGCGCGCGCTCCCGAGCGCGCAGCGGGGAACTGCTGTGCTGGCCGTGTCCCTTGGACACAGCCAGTCACAGATCGCCGTGAATGGCCAATCGGAGCGGCCGTTTCCTAGGCGATCTATGCGGCCAATGAGAGATGATCTCATATGTTTACATATGAGATCATCTCTCATTCCCGGCTCTCGCAGACAGCGGTGCTGTCAGGGGAGAGAGGAGACGGATCTGTGTCTCTTGTACATAGAGACACAGATCGGTCACCCCCCCCAGTCACCCCCTTCCCCCACAGTTAGAACAGTAATTAGGGTACACATTTAACCCCTTCCTCGCCCCCTAGTGTTAACCCCTTCCCTGCCAGTCACATTTATACAGTAATTAGTGCATATTTATAGCACTGATTGCAGTATAAATGTGAATGGCGCCAAAAATGTGTCAAAAGTGTCCGATGTGTCCGCCATAACGTCGCAGTCCCAATAAAAATCGCAGATCGCCGCCATTACTAGTAAAAAAAAAAAAAATAATAATAATTCTGTCCCTTATTTTGTAGGCGCTATAACTTTTGCGCAAACCAGTCGCTATTTGCGATTTTTTTTTTTTTTTACTAAAAATATGTAGAATACGTATCGGCCTAGACTGAGGATAAAAAAAAAAACAAGCTATTTATTATAGCAACAAGTAAAAAAATGTTTTTTTTTTTCAAAATTGTCGCTCTATTTTTGTTTATAGCGCAAAAAATAAAAACCGCAGAGGTGATCAAATACCACCAAAAGAAATCTCTATTTGTGGGGAAAAAAGGACGTTAATTTTGTTTGGGAGCCAGGTCGCACGACCGCGCAATTGTCAGTTAAAGCGACGCAGTGCCGAATCGCAAAAAGTCCTCTGGTCAGGAAGGGGTTTAAGTGCCCAGTAAGGAAGTGGTTAATCGGGACATTAAGTGAGTTTGATGGAGAACAGACATCCTGGAGTTCCTGGGTTGAGAGACTGGAACAGTATTTCAGTGCAAATGCCATCCCAGACAACAGGCAAGTAGCAGTATTTCTGACAGTGGTTGGGGCCAAGACATATGACACTCTTAGGCCGGGTACTCACGAGCAAACATGTACGGTGAAACCGGTCCGTCGGACCGTTTTCACCGTACATGCCTGCCAGAGGGCTTCTGTACGATGGTTGTACTAACCATCGTACAGAAGTCCGCGCGTAAACACTACGCGGGGCGTGTCCGCGTCGTCGCCGCGACGATGACGCGGCGATGACGCGGCGACGTGGGCGGGCCTGCCATTTAAAGGCTTCCACGCATGCGTCGAAGTCATTCGATGCATGCGAGGGACGGCGGGCGCTCGGACATGTACGGTAGGTCTGTACTGACAACCGTACATGTCCGAGCGGGCAGGATTCCAGCGGACGGTTTTAAAACACGTCCAGGAATATTTGCCCGCTGGGAAAAGGCCCGGCGGGCAAATGTTTGCTGGAATTCGGCCCGCTCGCGCCTACACACGACCGAACATGTATGCTGAAACTGGCCCGCGGACCAGTTTCAGCATACATGTTTGGTCGTGTGTACGGGGCCTAAGGGATCTGCTTTCCCCTGTAAAACCAGCAGCTAAGACATTGGCAGAGCTGCTGACACTGCTAGAGGATCACTTCCAGCCTAAACCATTAGAAATTGCAGAAAGATTTCGCTTCTATCAGAGGCAGCAGCAGACAGGTGAAGAGATTAAAGTTTATGTGCTCGCCCTTCGCAGACTAGCCTCTACCTCTTCTTTTGGGGACTACCAACCTACTGCACTGAGAGATAAGTTTGTCATGGGACTGAATTGTCAACACAAAAGAGACTGTTAACAGTAAAAAGACCTTACCCTTACAAAGGCAATTGAAATAGCTTCAGTGATGGAGATGGCTGTGAAAGATACAGAGGAATTGAACCCCCAGAGCAGAAGGGAAGAGGTGAAGCAGGAAGTTTTCAGGACCGCAGTCAAGCCAACTGCTGCAAACTGGAAAAACAGACCCCCACCAAGCCGGGAGTCAGCTTGCCACCATTGTGGGAATACAGACCATGATTACAAAGTCTGCCGGTTTAAGGATCAGACCTGTCATAATTGCGGTAGGACCGGCCATCTGAAACGAGTTTGCCGTAGCAAGAAGGTGCAAGATAAACAACCTCTGAACCCCAAGACAAAGACATATATGGTGGGAAGATCTACATCATCATCTGAGTCAGAGGATGAGGAAGTGCTCCACAGGTTAGACATTCATCATATGCATTCAGCACCCTCCGCAATGACTGTAGATGTAACCGTTGAGGGAAAGAAACTCAGGATGGATGTAGACACAGGAGCAGCAGTTTCAGTTATCACCCAGAAACAATGGAGACAACTTCAGACCCGAAAAACTGTCCGCCCAACACCAATCAAACTGCAGACATACTCAAAGCAGATACTCCACCCACTGGGTTACGCAAAAGTACAGGTATTGTACAAGGGTCAGACAAAGAGACTGCCATTATATATCCTAGAAAATGGGGGACCCCCTCTCTTCGGGAGAGACTGGATTGCTCACTTTGGTATGCCAGACATCGCCATAAGTCCCTGTAACACCGTTACCATTCCATTAGGAGATAATGAGAGATGGGTGGTGTCCCTGAAGCAGCGGTTCCCAAAGCTTTTTGATGACCAGTTGGGAAAAATAAAGCATGACTGTGTGAGACTCAAGCTGAAACCCAACGCTCAGCCTAAGTTCTTCAAAGCTCGGACAGTACCTTTCGCACTCCGAGCAGGTGTGGAAGCAGAACTAAGTCGGCTGGAGGAACAAGGTGTCATCTCAAAGGTAGAGCACAGCGAGTGGGCATCACCAGTTGTACCGGTAAAGAAAGCGAATGGGGACTTGCGCATTTGTGGCGATTTCCGCATGGCACTGAACTCTCAACTGGAAATAGACCAGTATCCCCTACCCAGAGTAGATGACATTTTTGCCTCTCTTGCAGGAGGTCAAAAGTTCACCAAGCTTGATCTCAAACAAGCATATTTACAATTTGAGGTCCATCCTTCTTCCCGCAAGTTTCTGACCATCAACACCCACAAGGGATTGTATGAATATAATCGGATGGTGTTTGGGGTAGCCTCTGCCCCAGCCATTTGGCAACGAAAAATGGACGAGATTTTGGCGGACATTCCTTTCACTCAGTGCCTGCTAGATGACATGCTCATTACAGGACGGACCGACCAGGAACACAAGCAGAATGTGGAGCTTGTGTTGGCGAGACTCCAAGAACAGGGTCTGAAAGTGAACTTAGCAAAATGCCAATTCATGGTGCCTAAATTGGAGTTTTGTGGCCACCTTGTGGATGCAGAAGGTATACACACCACAGAAGCCAAGGTTGATGCTTTAGTCAAAGCTCCAGCCCCAACCAACGTCCAGCAGCTGCGATCATACCTTGGCTTGCTGAACTATTACCACAAATTCCTGCCAGATCTGGCACACACCTTGTTTCCGTTGAACAAGCTTTTGGAGAAACACTCCAGATGGGACTGGTCGGCTGCATGCCAACGTGCTTTTGAAGTTTCTAAGCGGAAGCTATTGGCGTCACGCATGCTTGTGCACTATGACCTCCAGAAGCCTCTCACCTTGGCTTGTGATGCCTCACCCTATGGTCTGGGGGCGGTACTATCCCACATCTTACCAGATGGGTCAGAAAAACCAGTGGCATTTGCCTCCAGGTCTTTGACAAAAGCAGAAAGCAATTACTCACACATTGACAAAGAGGCACTTGCGCTGATATGGGCAATTAAGAAGTTTCATCTTTACCTGTATGGTAGGGAATTCACCATACTGACGGACCATAAACCACTCCTTCAGATCTTTAGCCCTGACAAAGGCATCTCCCAGACTACTGCGGCCCGCCTCCAACGTTATGCCCTGTTCTTGGGGGCATACAGCTACAAAATTCAGTATCATGGTCATGATGCCAATGCTAATGCGGACGCTATGTCCCGACTGACAGGGAGGTCCATGGACTCTACTCCACCAGTCAGGAGTTGTCGTTACACCAGCCTGTCCTTCTTGTCTTCTGGGGAGATAGCAGCCCATACAACCAAGGATACCTTTCTGAAAACAATACTCTCCTGGGTCCGGTCCGGTTGGCCTGCAACTGTCACACAGGAGTATGAACCTTATTTCCGTAGGCGTATGGAATTAACTGTGGCTGGCAACTGTGTTTTATGGGGAGACCGAGTGATCATTCCACAGACCCTCCGGAGACACATTCTGGACTTGCTACATACTGGTCATCCCGGGAGCACACGTATGAAACAAAAGGCCAGAGGCTATGTGTGGTGGCCAAACCTAGACTCAGATATCACAACATATGTGAATGCTTGTGCTGGATGTGCACAAATGGCAAGAGACCCTCCTCGAGGGTGCGTCCAGCCCTGGACTTGGCCCACGGTTCCTTGGTTTCGCCTACACTTGGACTTTGCAGGCCCGATCAGAGGACACACCTTCTTGATCATAGTGGACGCCCATTCAAAGTGGCCTGAGGTCATTCCTGTTACTCAGCCAACGACTAGGGCAACGGTTTCCATACTGTTACATCTCGCTGCTACGTTTGGATACCCCAGAGAGATCGTCACAGACAACGGTGCACAATTCACCAGTCAGGAGTTTCAGCGTTTCCTGACTGCCCACAACATCAAGCACAAGTTGACCGCACCTTACCACCCGGCTACAAATGGTCAAGCAGAGCGGTTTGTGCAGACTTTTAAACGCTATTTCAAAGCTACAGTGGCTGCGAGTAAACAACAGTCCCTGTCACCCCAGCAGCTGGACTCCTTCCTTTCTGCTTACAGAAACACACCACATGCAACCACTGGGAAAACTCCAGCAGAACTCCTTCTGGGGCGGCAGCCATGGACTGTTTTGGATATGCTCCGCCCTCAAACAGTCCAGGAACATGTACTACAGTCCCAAGACAAGATGGTCCAACACAATGAGCTCCCCCGATTCACAGCCCAACAAAAGGTATGGGCCCGATCTTATGGGGCTTCCAACACCCGTTGGCTTCCTGCTGTCATTGCAGAGACTTTGGGACCCAAGATGTACAAGGTCCGCCTGGAAGATGGTTCCATTTGCAGACGTCATGCGGACCAACTGCGTCCTCGTTCTCAACTGCCCGAATCCCTGATGCCGGCTGAACCACCAGTGTCTCAAGGATCTGCTCCCAGCGAAACAGGATGCACAGAGACTGATGATTGTGGGGACTCTGAACTTTTGAACTCATCTCCAACAGAGCCCTCCAGCTCTGGTCCGGAGGTCTGTTTACCCTCTGAGCTGGGGGATCCCTTCTTGGCCCCGCCGGTACCCATTCCGGACAGCCCTGTTTCCTCTGGTCCCGAATCGCTGGATGCCCGGCCTCAACGTCACTGTCGCCCTCCTGACCGGTTTCAGTTGCAAGAGCGGTTACGAGACTTTCGACGGGGCCGACGGAAGTGATCCGATGACATATTAACCCCGCAACTGTTCCTGGAAGCTTGAAGACCCGTAATTCTCCTGTGTTTGGAGGACTGTTATTGGACAGTTATCAGTTAATGTTTTGTGCCTGTTATTGTTTTGTTTTTTGTTTTTTTTAGGGATGGATGGAAGGTGTTATACCTGAAGGGTTCCACATGTACTGGCACTTTAAGGCTGGCTCCACCCAGCAGTGATGACAAGGGTCAAGGGGCATAGTAGCCATCTTAGAGAGACCACATGTAGGAAGCAGAGATATGTACTGTCCTGAGATGCATGTTCCAGTGTACAGCCTGTACTGAATAAACATCCATTGTACCAGACCAGAGTCTTGTGTCCCTCACAACACAGAGGATATAACAAAACGCAGCCCCTGTGCCCCATCAAATGCAGCCACTGTGCCCCATCAAATGCAGCCACTGTGCCCCATCAAATGCAGCCACTGTGCCCCATCAAATTAAGCCACTGTGCCCCATCATATGCAGCCACTGTTCCCCATCATATGCAGTCTCTGTGCCCCATTAATTGCATCCACTGTGTCCCATCATATGCAGCCACTGTGCCCCATAATATGCAGCCACTGTGCCCCATCAAATGCAGCCACTGTGCCCCATAAAATGCAGCCACTGTGCCCCATCAAAAGCAGCCACTGTGTCCCATCAAAAGCAGCCCCTGTGCCCCATCAAATGCAGCCACTGTGCCCCATCAAATTCAGCCACTGTGCCCCATCAAATGCAGCTACTGTGCCCCATAAAATGCAGCCACTGTGCCCCATCAAATGCAGCCACTTTGCCCCATCAAATGCAGCCACTGTGTCCATTGTATACAACCTCTGTGCCCACATGTGCTTGGGGGTCAGATATGTGCTGGGGGGGCTTTGTGAGAGGAAGCAAAGGAGAGGGGTTGCCAAATTTCAAATCTAATCCACACTGAAGTTCTAGCATTGGCTTTCCCCTGCCAGCACATATCCTCCTAACCCCTCGATCACTCACATGACATCTAACTTGTCCTCCTTTCCAGACAGACACTCTCCCCCCTCGCTCCTCCATCTACAGAGCATAATAAAAACTTTAGAGCAGACCTGATCAGAGCGTCCCTTCTCCCCCCTCCTCTTCTTCCTCCTCGTGTGTGTGTGTTTACAGAACGGACTGAGGAGGGGAGGAGCTTTGATACACTGACGCTGCTCAACCAACCAGAGGGGGAGACTGGTCACTGCTGGAAAAAAAAAAAAGTTAAAGTAACAGACATCGCTGCGGCCATAAATCGCTGGGATTAAATATCCGGCCTGCCACAGACACAGCCAAGTTTGCCCCTGCTTCTCTCCCCTCAGCAAACGAAAGCCCCCATCCCCGCAGCGGAATGAACGGGCTCCTGCATGGGGGCCTCTGGCTAGCTCAGGGCCCCAAGCAGTTGCTTGCTTTGCCTGTCTAGTTCCGACGGGCCTGTATATAGGAGAGGTTACAGGATATTATATGATGGTCAGACCAAGGACATACATGTATGTTCACTGAGGTGGAATTCACAACTAAAATAGGGAGCAGACAATGTAATTGAGGTGAGAATAACTGTCATGAGGGTGGGAGTAAAGGTATATCCTCGAGAGCCAACATTGTGTGCCCTCCAACTATCTAATGATTGGTAAGACCTGAGGGAGTATTGAAGGGAGTTTGAGAAGGCGTTATTGGAGGTTCCTATGCAGCTTCTGTCCATTCTAGAATGGGCCACTATGTTGAAGTTACCTCCTATCATGAGGTGGGGAGAGTGGAATTTATCTAGCGCTTAAAAAAAATTGAAATAGGAGGCCTGGGACCCATTAGGGGTATATACTGAGGCCAGGGTGACCATTTTACCTTGAAAAGAGCCTTTGACTATTACAAAACGACTGTCTGGATCTTTGTAGATCTGATGAACATCAAACATGACAGAGGTTTTGATTAGAATAGCCGCCCCTCTCGACTTGGATTCATAGGTGACGAAGTAACACTGTTTAAAGGATTTGTCCAAAAAAGATGGGTGGTTATGAGTGGAGAAATGTGTCTCCTGTAGCAGGAGAATAAATGCACTTAAAGATTTGTATGATCTAAAGGCTTTTCTTGGCTTATAAGAAGAGTTAAAGTGGTTGTAAAGACAAAAATATTTTCCTCTTAAATTAAAGTCTGACAGCAGCTGATAAAGTAAAAAGTAATGTTTTGCATTATAACTAGTTTGATACCTGTTGAAATGGAGCCGTTTTATTCACCTTCATCACTCCTGAATCATTATTCTCACTGACTTCCTGGTTTGCGGTGCGCATTCATTCTTGCTACATCACGGCCTAATGAAAACTACAGTTCCCATTAGGCTTAGCCTCCATGCCTGTGAGGGATAAGAGAGCATCTTCACACAGGGCTGTAGTGATAGGGAGGGGGTGAGCACATTCTTCTTTCCACCATGCAAAACGGCTCAGGCGCTGGTGGAAAGCAAGAAGAGGAGTGACAGGAAATGGCATTTTCAAACCTGGATTACTGTATTTTGGAGGTCAAAAGGAAAAACGAGGTAAGTGATATTTAAATGCTCTAGCTTACAGCAATCAATTGATCTAATAAAAAACAAACCTTTAGTGTTCCTTTAAATCTTTTAAGATTATCGAGGCCCATTGTGATTTGTATATGGGCAGCAGGAGGTCAAGAAAGAATCCAAGTTGAGGTGTGTGCTTACAGAACACCTTTTAATACCAATGAAAGCAATCATATTGTGTGCATGAGACTTGAGAAGGAGAACAGTACCATCTAGTGATTAGTTAACTTAGTTGTTATAATAGCTAGAAAAGCAATACATTTGTCATGCAAAACCAAAATTATAAAAAAAAAGAAAATTATTGAAAAGTCAGCGAGCAAGAAAAACAGGCCAAAAATGGCAATAAACAGTCAGGAAGGGTCAGGGGAAAAGTACTCACCCTGACCAAAAGAACATTTTCGACTCGGACCATGGGGTCCATTACTCTATTATTGTGGAACTGTCAGGCCGCGTACACACGACCGAGAAACTCGATGGGCAAAACACATTGTTTTGCTCGTCGAGTTCCTTGTTCGGCTGTCAAAAAACTTGTCGGGCCAAATGTTCTCATTGCCCAACGAGGAAATAGAGAACATGCTCTCTTTTTGGCTCGACGAGTTTCCCGACGGGTTTCTCTGTGAAAAGTGTACACACGACCGGTTTTCTCGGCAGAATACGTCTCCCATCGAGTTTCTTGCTGAATTCTGCCGAGAAAACCGGTCGTGTGTACGGGGCCTGAAACAAAGTGAACAATGAACAAAGTATTCCAAGTACCTGAATGAGGTCCACCGAACCAGGATCTCCTGAACAGATGCAAGACCAACAGGTACAAACTAAATTAGAGCAGGGGGACAGCCAAATGGACGCGACAGGACTTCAGCTCAGTACGGAGAAAAAATAAACAAGGGGGGTAGCGAGAAGTAAGCATTACCGTTTACTGAGACAATCCCGTCTGGGAAAAGGAGTAGCCCAAATGGAAGATGGACGAGGAGTAGATGGCATCCTAGGGAGCACCACTGCATTGAGGAGGCCTAGCTTCACCAAAAGCTCTTTGCCCTCTGGGACTGTAGTAACCATATATATTGTGCCATTATGGGGGCCCTGTAGCTTGAACGGGAACCTCCAGTGAAAGCAGATATTAGCAGATTGGCGAACAGAGGTGTCTTCCTTCATCTTTCTGCATTTACCCAGGGTGGTGGGAGATATATCAGGGTATATTTGGATAGAGATGACCTCCAAACGAATATTAGGGGTATTTCATGAGGCACTGAAAATGTCTTCCTTAATCAGGAAATGTTTGAGGCAGAGTACAATATCCCTCTGGGGTTTTTCAGGAGGAGGTTTGGGGCGCAGATCTCTATGTATTCTAATCGCAGGTGAAGGCAGAGAGAGGAGAGTTGGGGAGGAGAGACTGTAACAGTTTTTGTACAGCTGGAAATAGATCAGTTACAGTCTCTGGGACCCCACGCACTCTGAGATTATTGTGTCTGTTCCAATTGTTCAGGTCCTCTAAATTGACTTGGAGTTGAAACACAGTCTCAGAGAGATTTATGATCCTTCCTAAGATCTGAATAAGCCAGGTTCAGCTCATTGTGTTTGGTTTCTAAAAAATCAGTCCTGTTACCCAGAGCTGCAATCTCGAAGGACAGAGTGTTGGTGGATTTGTGCAGCTCTGATTGAAATTTCTGAGCAATCTTATCATACATTGTAGTGATACTCTCATCCAGATCAGCTTTAGTGAGCTGCAGTGAGTACTCCCATGGAGTATGCTGGTGAACAGTCTGACACCAGGGAGTAAGTCTGTGTCTTTTTGTCGGCCAGGCGCTATATTGTGCCATCTTGCTCTGCTCCCTCATCCAAAGCAGGTAGGTTGTTAGGGACCTATGAGCTGGTTTTTTGCAGCGATTTTCAGGTCCTGGCATGCACTGATTGTTCCGCCGGGGGTCTGGAGAAAAATTGGGGAAGAAAGGTGCCTGAATAGCACCAGACAAGTTACGTTATTCTTTGTCACTCACGGAGCTCTTAGACGCTGCTTTCTTCTTGCCTCGCACCGCATATGTGCCCCAAAATCTGTTGTTTATTTTTGTTTATAGCGCAAATAGTAAAAACACCTGAGGTGATAAAATACCCCCAAAAGAAAGCTCTATTTGTGGGAAAAAAAGGACATTTGGGTAAAATGTCGCACGGCCGCACAATTGTCAGTTAAACAACGCAGTGATGTATTGCAAAAAATGGCCTGGGCAGAAAGTGGGTAAATCCTTCTGGGGCTGAAGTGGTTACTTTTTTCTCTGGCTCTAATAAACTTAGGATCTTTCAGTTGTTCCATACAAAACTCATCTTTTCTAACTTCTTAGTCAGGCACCACATTCTGTCCACTTTTATTATTAGAGTTAGAGATAATCTCTTGTTCAGTATTCTCAGGCTCTGGTTTGTTTCTGGCTATCCGGTATCCTGTTCCCCAGACAGAGCAAAGAAAAGGACCACCCCTTTCTTGGACATTTTTGCAACCAAAAGGGTCAGGAGTGAGTTCAGGTGTTTCCCCAGCAGGGGGAGCTATTTCTTCCTGACTCCTTTTGTTTGGGGAAAATATCTCCCCACTATAGCTTCATGAAGCAGTGAGGGTGCCACTCCCACTTAATGTGAGAAAGAGCCCCAGGGAGTATAAATATCAACCATAGCAGTCTGGTAGTCACGTGTGTCAATATATTCAAATGACCCCAATAGTGCTAGAGTGAAAATGTGCAGGGTTAACAAAATCAATTCTAGTAGAACAGTGACTGGCTTTTCATCAACTGAAAACACACATATTTGTTTTTCTGTACATCCCATGACATGACAGTATATGCCACCTGTGCAAAAAGAGACACGCATTCTTTCAAATAAGCATAATTAATCACATTGCATTGGTTTGTCAGTTATGGAACATTTAGAGGCAATATGACCTGATGCATGGCAGCGATATCATTTTATAGGTTATGTACCCAGTCCTTTAAACAGCCTCAGGGACCTTCCAGGTCCTGAGCCCACAGTCTCATAATTTGTAAGAACAGTCTTACAACTTTTACTTGAGCCTTTGAACCCCATAACACTCTTACCAGATCCTCCAGGTGTTTTTTTAACCTCTAAAGACATTGGGGTGGGGCATGGATGAGTTCAGCAGTTTTGCAAAACTTTTCTTTTCCCTTCTGGAGAGTAATTTCCACATGGAGCTATCCCAGGCTTAGATTCCCCTGAGTCCCAGCTCAGAGCAACCTTATGCTCCAGTCCTTTCTTATGTGTACCGCTTGCTGCTGGCTGCTCACCTTACCTTTCCTTATGTTGATATATATATATAGAATTGTTTTTTAAGCAATAAATCAATGTCCAATCATTAGAAACATCTTATATTTATTATAATTATACTTTCTTAAATTGACCACTTATATATCATTCTACATTGTTTGAACATAAAGGTTGAAATCTTGTATTTTGTTGAATCAATGTGTTTTCACTTTTTACAGTTTGACTGATCTGCTATGATAGAATAATGCAAATGCATTTATTATTGCTCACAACTGCTAAGCTTGCTTTTCAGATGAAATGTAGAGAAGCAGTGGGGCATCCACTTTGAAAAGAGAAACTGACTATGTTGTATTCAATTTTCTTTGCACTTGCTAACTTTGCCTAATGACCCATCTAAGTTATTGACAACATACTTAATAGAGTGGCAGAGAACTGCCACTATGCCAAACAGGATAAGTTAGACTACAAGGGATTTAAACTCTAGCAACTGTGCATTGTGAATTTAAATTTCTACAAGTTGTTTTATTCTCATTCTCTAAGGGCTTGTAATACTTCTGGCACTTTACATTATGTGGTTGTAACAGGGCAGTTTATTTGTATGGTATAGTGTAAACTAGGTAACAAATGATCCTTAATCACTAAATCCAGTTAAATAGCACTTATCAACTCACCTTTAAACTTAATTATGAATCAATATAGTAATTACATTTAAAAATAGCTACCTTTGTAAAAACAAGAATGAAACTGTAAGGCTTATGTCATTGGCAGCACAGGCTTACACGTGTGTTTACACTTGTTAAGCCAATTGTCTACTTTCTACTCTAATTTTTCAGGTGGCATGACTTCCACACACATCAATAGGTACAACCCCCACCCGACAACCTCTGCCATGTGCACTGCACTCTGCTGCCCCTCCAGTGCTCCCAGAACACCATGGCTGGTGTTAGTGGGTACAGCAGATGGAAACCAGTGAATGTCCCTCAGGTGAATGAACCCGTAAGCGACAACCATTTATCCACTTGGAATTTCAGAACCATCATACCTAGGCTCCTGTGCTAATAAAGCATGATTAGCTTAGTTGATTTGCTTCAATTGAGTGTGGGGAAGCATTACGGGTCTAATAGACCCCTGCTGTATCATTGAATAAAATATGTCACTTCTATTGTGTATCGGGTGTCCCTAAGTATGTAAACAAATGGCTGCATAACATTGTTAAGTATTATCGTACACCCCAGACTAAGAGCAAACAATTTAGGGCCATCATTTATGATAAATTATGAACTGTAGAACTCAGAAGGCTTTAAAAGCATTGCATGTGGAGAATTTTGGGTACCAAAGTTTGTCGCTGTTTCATGGCACTTTTAAGGTGTGACTGTTTGATATTTATTTTCTCAGTGCAACCTCATCTTTTATATTTTACTGAGAAATTGGGTAATATATTGTTTTTGTTTGCCCAAAAAGTAACAAGTTTGTCAAATAGTTATGCAATTAATAAATCACGTGACAAAAATAATTTCAACTCCCACAATTTTATTCTCTAGGGTCTCTGCTTTCAGAAAATGTATAATCTTTTGGTGGTTTTATCCAATCTTCAGACCTAAAATGTACATGTTTTCAAATGTAACCCCTACCCCATGTACAAGTGTAACAATACATATCCCTTATTTGCTACCTGTAAACATCGTAACTTTACTGCGTCGGCCGCGCGTACGTTCAGGAATTCACGTATCTAGCTCATTTGCATACTTGATGCGGAAATCGACGGAAGCGCCACCTAGCGGGCAAAAAAAAAATTGAAGTTTAGATCCGACGGCGTAAGAGACTTACGCCTGTCGGATCCAATGGATATCTATGCGTAACTGATTCTAATGCCGCGTACACACCATCACTTTATGTGATGAAAAAAAATTACGTTTTTAAAAACGTCACTTTAATTGACTGTGTGTGGGGGAAAACGTCGTTTTATGTCTTGTAAAAAACGACCAAAAAAAATTGAAGCATGCTTCAATTTTATGTGTCGTTTTTCAAAAGTGCACTTTTTACTTCACAGAAATTGACCGTGTGTAGCAAAAAACGTCGTTTTCTAAGACGTTTTTTCATCCACGCATGCCCAGAAGCTACTTATGAAGCAAGCTTCAATGGTAAAACGTGGTGGAACGTAACCTCACTTTGCAAGATCATTGTGAGAAAACGATGGTGTGTAGGCAACTTCGTCTTTGAAAATTGAAGTTTCAAAAACGTCATTTTTTACTTCACAGAAAGTGTCGTTTTTTTTCATCACATAAAGTGATGGTGTGTACGGGGCATAAGAATCAGTCGCATAGATACGACGGGCCAGATTAGGACTTACGACGGCGTACAAGGCGCTGCGCCGTCGTAAGTCCTTTGAGAATCTGGCCATGGAGTCTAAGTAGCCCTCAAATTCATAAGTTTAACTATAGATTTGTGTATATGTAGTGGGGAGGGCTTAAATAGTTTAGCAAAAGCCTACTAGGCTGGGCTTACCGAGTCCACAAACTTTTTTTGTTTTTTGTGTATCCAGCCTACAAACAGAATTTGGAGAGGAGTGCATTTCTAATGAACCAGTATTTTTCTATACTTTGAATGTCATTAAAAGTATAAAACATGACGGAAAGGGTATGTGTTGAGAGATGTACTGCATATGCTTTATTTTTCAGCCATGCACCTTACCATGCTGGTTTACTGGCATTATGTTACCTAAGGATTTTTTTAAAAGTTGTAAAGTTTATTTTGTAAAAGTGAATGCTCACTTAGCTTAGTGGGCAGTGTGAAGTCATGTTCTCTTCACAATCATCCAATCTGTGCAAGTAAAAATCTATTTTCTTATATTGTCTTGCACATGATCCGTTTTTCACTATATCATCATTACTTCTTTAAATTTGGGTTCGACCTTGAGTTCAACCAAAACCTTAACTATTCATAGTTCAGGAGCACAGTGAATGAATGGGTTCATTTACCACTATAGCAACAAATTAACAAGCATGCATGCATTGGCCTTGACCTGTAATTAGGTGGCATAGTAGGGTAAATAATGGGGTGTTTTCCAATGAACATTGGTATCACTGTGCTTGATTGACCAGCAAACTTGTCTGACCTAAACATCATAGAGAATCTGTGGGGTATTGTCAAGAGGAAGATGAGGGGCACCAGACCCAACAATGCAGACTAGCTGAAGGCCGCTATCAGAGCAACCTGGGCTTCCATAACACTTCATCAGTGCCACAGGCTGATTGCGCCCATTCCACGCCGCATTGATGCAGTAATTCATGCAAAAGGAGCCCCAACCAAATATTGAGTGCATACTATACTGTACATGGACATACTTTTCAGTAAGCCAACATTTCTGTAATAAAAAATCTTTTTTTTAATTGGTCTTATGTAATCAAATTTTCTGTGATATTGAATTCTGAGTTTTCACTAGCTGTAAGCAATAATCATCAAAATTAAAATAAAGACATGCTTGAAATATATCACTCTGTGTATAATGAATCAATATAATATTATGAGTTTCACTTTTTGAATTTAATTACTGAAAGTAATTTACTTAAATGTGTACTTTTTGAACGAAAAGCTGCAATCCGTATGTCATTTTTTTTTTCAAAAATATTTTATTGATTTTAAACAAAGGAGAGGAAGAACAACAAACCAAAGGAAGAGACACAAATCCAATGCATATGAGTACATCGAGATACATTAAAGGTGTCTGTGATTAACAAATGAACATATTGGTCGCCTAATCAATTAGTAGGGTCTGACACATGGGTGGAAGATGGGGAGGTGGCAGCCCAATGTATAGCAAACCATGGTAAATGAGATTAGAGAAGGAAGAAAAATAGAAGTAAAGAAAGGAGGAGGGGGAAACAAGAGGGGAAGGGGGAGGGAAGAGGAGGTGTCCCAGGGTGAGAGTGATGTGTTGTATAGCCAGGCAGGGTGATTAGGATAAGAGGAGAAAGGGAGAAAAAGATCAGCACAACATAACCAGTCAAAATCCTAGAATTCTCCACAGCAATACTCAAATGATGAAGCAACAGGTAATAGTACTGATTACGAGAAGGGATTCGTAGCTCACAAGGGTGAGATGATCAGTTAGGGGGGGTTGGGCTTCCAATATGGCCCTCATCTGAGAAAGTGAAGGCACAGGACAACAGGTTAAGTTGTTCAGAAGCAGACAGGCTAAATTTTATAAAGGGCGACTATTTGTTGTCAAACTTAATTCTTGATTGCAGAGGATGGGTGTGTATCTCAAGGTTTTCTCTGTAAAGCAGGGTCTTTAAATTCCTTGCCATTTCTGCAAGAGATGGGGGGGTAGACGATATCCAGTGGTTTAGGATAGTCCTGCGAGCCACAAGTAGTGTAAGGAGGATCCAATGTCGTAGACCTTTAGGAAGAAGGTGATAAGCCATGTTGGACGTATCTCTCTGTGGTGGGCAGCCAAATAGCAAAAGCCTGGGTTCCTTCTCCAGTAGGCAGCTTGTTACATTGTATATATATTGTATAATTTCAGACCAAAAATCAGCAATAGGAGGACAGTTCCACAGGCAATGAAGTAGAGTAGGTTTGTGGGTTAAGCACCACGGGCAAGCAGGGCCTATGTCCGGAGAGTGTGACATGGAAAATGCATAATAGGCTGTATGCATCCGTTTGAATTGTGTTTCTCTCCAGGCTTCACATGGAGTGATAGCTCTAGTGAGCCTATAGCCCTGAACAATGTCCTCTATGTTTATTTGGTCAGGTAAGTCTTTAATCCAGGAAGACATGGAAGTGCAATGTAAAGGTTTCCCAAACTTCGCATTTAGTGGGGAGTAGATATCCGATATGGAATGTTAATCTAAAAACGATGATTGAAACCTATTAGCCCTGTTGGGACAAACCTTGCTGATAAAGTCCACATATTGCATGGTTTAAAAAAAAACTGATTTGGAGGTAGCAAAAATTCCTCCGACAGTCGTGTAAAAGGTTTGGTGTTGCCAGTTGGATCTTGGAATAGAGAGCATACCTTGACTAGACCTTTGTCCTTCCATTTTGAGAAAGGTTCATATTGTAGACTGGGTATAAACATGGGGTTGCCTTGAATCGGGAGGTGTCTAGAGACACGGGGGAAAGACCTAGTTTTTTCCTCACCTCTCTCCAGGTCACGATTGTGTCTCTAAAGAGCAAGTTTTGTTTGATGGGTTTGGGTAAGTTTTGGAGTGAGCTATGAAGAAGAGTAGCCAGGTCCACTGGGTCGACCATGGCTGACTCCAAGTCATAGTTAGAGTAACGGGAAGAGCGCAGTATCCAGTCCATTCCAAATTCTCAAAAGGCAAGCTAGATTATACAGTCTAATGTTTGGGAGACCCGCTCCACCCTCGCCCTTCGGGAGATAAAGCTTAGTCAGTGCAATCCTTGGCCTGCCCCCCTTCCAAACAAATTTTGTAATAGCTTTATTCAAAATCTGAATATCTTTGTGTTTCAAAAGTAGAGGCAGGGTCTGCAAAGGATAAAGTAGTCGGGCAAAGGCAACCATCTTGAAGAGTGCACATCTCCCAAAGAACGAGAGCGGCAGATCCGCCCATGCTTCCAATTCGTTTACTATTTTGTTAATCAGGGGTGGATAGTTTAGATAGTATAGAGAGGATGGTTCCTTACCGATTTTCATTCCCAAATAAGTGATGTGTCGCTCAGTAATCCGAAAAGAGGAGGGGGGAAGGCATGAGTGTATGTTACATATCCCAAGAGGAAGAATTTCGCTTTTAGTAAAATAAATTTTCAGCCCAGAGCACTTGCGGAATGTATCGAAGATCGTTTGAATGGCCGGGATGTCTGTGCGTGGGGAAGTGGAGAATATAAGTATGTCGTCAGCGAACAGAGCCACTCTCATGTCCTCCTGACCGAATGGTAACCCATGCCAGAGGGGAGATGTACTAAGGAGACGTGAGAGAGGCTCTATGGCAAGATTGAAAAGTAAAGAGGAGAGCGGACAGCCTTGCCTCGTACCTTTTATGAAGCCGGAAGGGAGGTGATTGTATTCCTGCCGCAGTAACCGTGGCAGACGGAGCAGAGTACATGTTGTGGACAAAGGTGTTAAAGGGGCCTAACAAGCCAAATCTTTGCATAACTATTGATAGCCAGTGAAAACTAACATTATCAAATGCCCTTTCGGTGTCTAGGGTAACTATCACTACGTCTTGCGAAGTGTTTTATTTTGCATATTCAAGGGCCGCAAGTACTTTGCGAATATTGGCTGACGCGGATCTCCCTTTGGTGAAGCCTGACTGTGCACGGTGTATAAGTGACGGCATTATGTCCCCGAGCCTAGAGGCCACTATTTTGGAGAGTATTTTGGAGTCAACATTTAATAAAGAAATAGAGAGAAAAGAACCTGGGTCTAATGTGTCTTTACCCGTCTTGGCAATAAGCTTAATGTTGGCTAGATGGCCAGTTGGCAGGTATGGCCCACCACTCCAGATGTAATTATACACAGAGAGCAGTGTAGGAGTGACCTCTGGGTGCAGCAGTTTAAAGAATTCAGATGTGTAGCCATCTGGGCCCGGGGCTTTACCATTAGAGAGACCGCTGATAGCACCCTTGATTTCCTCCAGGGTAATGGGGGCGTTCAAGCATGTCAAAAGGTCTGGGTCGACTTGTGGTAGGACAACACTGTCCAGCCATTCGCATGCTAACTCATCATCGATTGGTTCTTGGCCATAAAGGTTTGTATAGAAATTTTCTAATGTTTTGTTAATAGCCTTAGGCAATGTAGACATCGAGCCGTCTGGATTACGTAGTGCAGTGATATGCGTTGCAGTGAACGTGCCTTTAGTATGTCTCGCGAGTAGCTTCCCAGCTTTGTTACCAAATTTGTGGTAGTGTAATGCGGTAGTGTTGCAGATAGCTTCATCTGCTCCCCCCTTTCCGCCCATGTATCGAATTGTTCCTTAGCTTCTAGCCAAGCAGTGCGATTTTTAACAGTATTGTTGGCATTGAGAAGTGATTGAGCTGTTCTCACATGAGTACTAGCCTCTAGAAATTGCTTTTGGGTGTCTTTCTTGTAAGCCAACGTGAATGAGATAATTCTCCCCCTCAGATAGGATTTGCCCGCCTCCCAGAATAAATTTGGGTTGTCTAAGTGTTGGATATTATTTTGCGTATAGTCTGACCAAGCCTCTGTTAACATTGTCCTAAAGCTGTCATTTTGGGATAAATAAGCTGGGCACCTCCATTGTCTAACCCCCGGGCTGGTCTGTGGGATACTCAGCGAAACCGAAATAGGAGAATGATCAGAGATCACCAAGTCATGTATGTTTGTGTGTTTAATCCTGGGCAGCAGAGAGTGAGTGCATAGGAAATAATCTAATCTAGCAAGAGACTCGTGTACGGGGGAAAAAAAGGTAAATTCTTTATCTATGGGGTGTTTCAGCCGCCATGTATCTATCAAGTTAAGGGCCTGAACCATGTGAGAGAAGTGGGTTGGACGGGCCGAATGAGACGGGGCTGACTGAGATTGGGTACTGGACCTATCTTCCTGGTTGCAGAGTGTGGAATTGAAATCCCCCTATAAGGTGTGGGATGCCCCCATCAACTGACAGCCGGGATGCCAGCTTAGTAAAATAGGTTTGATCAGGAGAGTTGGGGGCATATACATTGGAGACTCTGATCTCGCCCGATGGAAGCTTAAGATGTATGGAGATCCATCTACCATCCTCATCCCTATCGATGGACACCAAGTCATATTCTAGATTTTTATGTAATAGGATAAGTGTACTTGCTTTACGTCCGTTGGAAGCTGAACCTAAGACCTTCCCCACCCAGACCTTCTGCATACAAAAGAAATATTTTTCCTCCAGATGCGACTTCTGGAGCAGAGCAATATCTGTTTTGAGCCTTTTTAGATGTCTAAGAATTTTCATACGTTTAGCGGGTGAGCGTAGACCCTTAACGTTCTAGGAAACTATGCAAGTCTGGGGCATTAATCATAAGTAATAAGGCTACGTGTGTGATGTTGTAACTGTGGTTTACCTGTTGTAAGCTGACCGTATTCGCTGTGAAAGAGATCATCCTGCCTTTGTGGTCGAATGTAGTGCTGACGGAACCATCCTCTCATTAGGAAAAAGGGTGTGATGAAGGGGGTAAAGAAAGACAGAAAAGGAAAGTTAAAAACAAAAGAAAAACATTAATTCGTGACTTCGCTTTTTTCCGCATGCATTCCCACCACCGGACGTACCTTCAGACCGCTAATATGAAAATATATAAGTTCCAGCATTACCCCCTAAATGGAGCTGCTGATTCAATTACGCCTATTTACTTAAATAAAAGGCAATCATTGTCACTCTAGGGATAGCCCTACGATGGGAATGCATGATGCCTCCCTATATATAGGAAACACAAAATAGTAAAAGCACACTAGGAAAAACTATAGCAAAAGCTATAGCTATTGTGAACCAATATACTGGTCTTAACTGACTCTGCGAGTCTCAGCAATACTGAAAATGATAGACTACACTTACAAAAAAGAAAACCTTCTGGTCTAGTATAATGTTAAATTAGCACGTGGGGCACTGGCTCTGTCGCAAGGCAGATTACCGGTTAACCTCAGGCTGATGAGGGACCATCGTAGCCTTGCAGCTGAGCGGGTCAAATCGACCCCTGTTAGTCAAACACAATATGAGATCTCCGTAGTTCAGCCGGAATCCTGAAGGCCGGGTGCATTTGTGGGTTTCAGACGTTTGGGTGGATCCTTCCTCGGGCTTCTTTGGTCTCTTGGGCCTTGTTTTACCTTGTCAACGTCGGTGTCTGAAGGCGCTCAGTCGGCCGTAAGTGCCTGGAGAAAAGCGCGGGCCTTGTCCAAGGACTGTAACGTGAGTTGCTGTCCATGCAGGGTTTGCAAGCGTAAGACAGCGGGGTAAGCAAGTGTAAAACGAATACCCTTCTTGTACAGCTCCGCACACACTGGCTGGAATTCCTTGCGCTTACGAGACACCTCTGCAGAATAGTCTGCAAAAATCAAGAGTTTGTGGCCTGCAATTTCTACCAAGCGCGCTTTGCGAAAGCTCTGCAGAATGTCCGTGCGGTCTGCATAATTTAAGTATCTCGCTATCACAGGTCTTGGACGAGCACGCTCTTCTGACATAGCGCCTATGCGGTGGGCTCTTTCCACAATACAGCTGCGGCCTAGGCCTAGGCGCTCTGGTAGGGCGGTGGAGCAAATGTCCATCAGGGAGCCCGGCTTATGCGTTTCAGGGAGGCCAATGATCCTCAAGTTATTTCTCCTGAAGCGTCATTGGATTGAAAAACCTTGAGCCTTTAGAACCACTTTAAGTCCTTGTGATGGCATGTTCATAATTGTTGTGATTGTTTCTATCCAGCTTTTTAATGGTTATACTCTTCCTCTTGTCCATTTAAATCTTCCAAGCATAAATGACACACACTAACATTACAATTCAGTTTTCAAAAACTGCAGAATTCTGACCTTTCTTTTTCCATTAGTCATCCACAAGCCCCCAAAATCAGGCAAGTCGGTATGCAAACAGCAGCTTCAAGTTCCAAAGTCAGTACACTGGTAAAAATATGAAGACTCATGAAATTAGGTGTGTAATTGCCATCATCCATATGGTAACAGAGAAATGTGGGAAAAAAACTCTAGTTTGGGATTTTAAAGGCAATAAAAATATTTGAAAATAAATGTTATATACAAATTTTATTTTGACACATACATATTATAGAAAAAAATCAGTAGAGAAATTCAACATGTTGCATATAATATACAAGTATTAAAAACATTGCATGATGTCTTCAATTAATATTGAAGTGGTATTTCCCACTACTTGCTATGTAACCACCAGTAAAAAAATATGATGATAATGAGTAGAGGGATACCAACGCGTTTTGATTAATAATTGCATTAACAGAATCTTCCTCAGGGATTTATACCACTTCTGAAAGTACAAAATATAATATTTTAGAATTTATATGAGTATCATATAAATTACAATTTATGATAGCTGCAAGCATATAACGTCAAAACTTACATTCTAAATGCATATTGAGATCAAACTTTTGGCAGAAGCATTCCCCATATCTTGTGGAAAAGGGCCACATCATTGGATTTATTGGACCAATGTGGTCCCTACAGCATACACTAATAGCTAGATTCACATAGAGTTAGGTCGGCGGAATCTGCGCCGACCTAAGTTTAAGTGTATTCTCAAACAGAGATACACTTAAACCAGGGATATGCAATTAGCGGACCTCCAGATGTTGCAGAACTACAAATCCCATGAGGCATAGCAAGACTCTGACAGCCACAAGCATAACACTCGGAGGCAGAAGCATGATGGGACTTGTAGTTTTGCAACAGCTGGTGGTCCGCTAATTGCATATCCCTGACTTAAACCTACCTAAGATACGACAGCTTGCGCCGTCCTATCTTAGGGTGCAATATTTAGGCTGGCCGCTAGGTGGCGCTTCCATTGCGGTCGGCGTAGAATATGTAAATCACTAGATACGCCTATTCACGAACGTACGCCCGGCCGACGCAGTACAGATACGTCGTTTACGTAACGCTTTATCAGGCCTAAAGTTATTCCATCAAATAGTTGGAATAGTAATGTTAAAGTATGGCCGCCGTTCCCGCTTCGAAATTCGAAAATTTTACGTCGTTTGCGTAAGTTGTCCGTGAATAGGGATTTAAGTCATTTACGTCCACGTCAAAATCAATAGGCCCGTGCGGCGTACGTTGCCGCAATGCACACTGGGAAATGTAGGCGGGCGGCGCATGCACCGTTCCAAAAAAACGGCAATCACGTCAGGTCAAACAAAATTATCATAAAACACGCCCCCTGAGCCTATTTTGAATTAGGCGCGCTTGCGCCCGCCGCATTTACGCTACGCCGCCGTAAGTTAGGACGCAAGTACTTTGAGAATACAGTACTTGCCTCTCTGACTTAAGGTGGCGTAGCGTAAATACGATACGCTACGCCGCCTTAAAGTTGCGCAGGGCTACCTGAATCTAGCTACTAGTCAGTAAGTTAATATACAAGTAAGTAAATACAAAATATCTTTATAAATGTCAAATGTTGAATACAAATAGTATCAAAAATTACATACATATATAAATACCCTTCTTTCACCAATAAAAAAAAAACACAACATTGACTTGTGTGTAATTTTTACTATTTCCCCCTTGTAACCTCTGGAGGAACCCTTGGCTTTCATGGAACCCTGGTTGAGAAACCCTGCTTTAAAGTAATTTTTGCTGTGATATTTGGCAAAGTAATTGCAATATCTTTTGGACAGGTCTATTTTTTTCTTCTTAGAGAATAGCCATTGTCATTCTCTGATGCTCTTGAAAGTGTCACTCTGGTATCCATCTGTCAAACCTTCATACTGATGACACCCCTCTCCTAACAGCTCAAGTTCCACACCTTTGTAAGAATACTTGTCTATTCATAATCCTAATCAGTCTTGTGAATATTTGAGCCAAAGATATCTCTAAAAATATTTGTGAAAAGTAAAGAATTACCATTACATATGACATATGTTCTAACAAGGTATTAGACCATTGTGATATTCATGTACATTGTACTATGCTTGGAGTGATTGTTTTTTTTTTTTGTAGCAAATGATGGTTATGCTTGTATATACACAAAAAAAACTCAAAACTACCGGAGAATATAGATATATTTCACTACAGTAAATGTAATGGGATGAATTTACTAAATGGAATGGGGTTAATTTATTAAAGGCACCTATACTGAGGACTTTGCAAGTGCAGTTACTCCAGAATTTTGGAACTTATAGGGAAGCTCTGCTGACTTCTATCATCCAATCATGTGCAAGAAAATTGCATTTATTTTTTTACTTTCCTTGCATGTGATTGGGTATTCTTTGTAAAGTTAAGCTTTACTTAATTTACTAAGCTCTGGAGCAACTTGGAAATTGCACACTCTTTTTGCCCCAAAGTAGAACTGTAGGCACAACTTTATTTTCATTTGCATAGAGTAAGGGGGGTTATAACCCGTCAGGTTTTTTTTCGCCATCTGTTTTTCCTTTCTCTCTTCTCTTTGGCTCACTGGCTGTGATTGACAGCAGTGGGAGCCAACCAGGAGGGAGATTCCCCTGAGATCTGAGGCTATTGTACACATCACTGGACTGCAATAGGCCTCAGGGAACTTTTAAGATAGCTGGGGGGGGGGGGGGGGGGGCTTCTGCACACAGAATGTTTGAATTTGAAAAACCTTGAGTCTTTAGAGTCACCACTTTAAGTCCCTGTGATGACATGTAATTCTTAAACTCTAATATCTGTTTTCATGTTTCTTGTTTTTTGGTATTTCTACTAGAATATTTCTTAATGTTTCAATGTCTCTACTGCCATTTTACATATTTTTATGTCTGCAGTTTTGTATGGCATCTGTACTGATTTCCGCCTACACAGTCCGTCAGCAGTTTGTTCTGCATACTTGATTATTCTACTCAAAGAAAAGAGAGGGCCGGGCGTGGCTTGGCGTGCAATAAGGATGGCTGTACACTGAAGGAGCTCCTCAGCACACACAGCCGTTCATAGCCTAACACCCGACCACCAGCTCTCAGATGCCGGGCAAAAAGCTCTACTCAACCCCTCACTCTCGCCCACGCTGCAGCTCAGTATCCTATCCGGTGAAGAATATAGTGGATCTCTTCAAAACTAAACTGGCAGCCCGCAGCAGCACGACAAGGCCCAAGATGGCGCCAACACACCACGAGGAGGAGTACAGCGAGGACTCTCAGTCGGATCCTGAGGACTCAGGCAGGGGTAAGTCCATACCAGATCACCCCTTAACCTATGCTGATATGTCAGTGATCACAGCAAACATCAAGGCTACCTTCTCAGCAGCTATCACTGACCTGAAAACAAGCCTGCTTGTGCTTAATGAGAAAGTGGCAGCCACAGAAGCTGCAGGAAACCACAGGGACAAGACCATACACAGATTGGAGAGGGCCTCAGTAGCTCAGTCACAGCACTTCATAGACATGAATAGACACATTGCGGACCGTGACAATAGAGGCAGAAGATGCAATATAAGAGTGAGGGGATCCCAGAATCTATAGAGCCTAATCAGATTGAACTATAAAGACAAGAGGACATGGAGATGGACTTTGTGAGAGCACAAGAAACCTAAACAAAGCCGGGGGGAGGCTCCAAAGCAGATACCCTGAGGAGGCAGGCTGAGGCTGCCAGAGATCAAGATGCTGACTGATACACCCCCACATTGTCATCTTTCTCCACTCTGTTCCTCAGTTTGCTTTTTGTGCATGATAGAGGCACTATTGACCTCCTACCCAGGTGCAGCGCACATACACTCTGCACGGATAGACCTTCTGTGAAACAGACATGGCCTTAAACGGATGAGTTCTGTGCCCCTTCTACGCGTGATAGTGATGAGTTATTTTGTGTGTTTGATACGACCATCGTCCGCTTGTGCCATACTTCATAGGTCACCATTACTGTTCTGACCTGATCAAGACTTAACCACATCTCTGAGGATGGCACAACCAACAGATGTTTGACACTCAGGGGAGACCTCTGACTCGTTGGTTCTACTTCGCAAACTACCCCAGGCCCCCATGGACAGTCCAATGACAAACCCTAAGTCTGCCACCTGGCTCCCAGCTGGCGCTGATGGCATTTCTAGGGCCCCTCCTCAATCTACCAAGGTCTACCATCCCATGGGAAGGTCTACTGTAGAAGTTGATGATAGTGTTCTCTTCTTGATGATTGGTCTTATGTTCTGTTTGCTCAGATTTATAACACCCAATTTGGTCGGGTGTATGTTAAGTCTTTTCTACGTTAAAGCCTTAAGGCTGTGTGTGCTATAGTCAGGATGTCTCTACCATTTTATCTGTTTTAGGCAAAACCAAAGTTGAAGGTGATTTGCCACCTGGTTGTTGACGACTCCCTTTTCCCCATCAGAGTGACCCTGTGCTCCTGTGCCAGGATACAGGGTACACTACTCCATATAGTGGGTTCCTCTTCTGGGGTGGTGGACGACCATCCTAGGGAGAGAACCGCTAGTGTTTACTTGCTCCCTTGATACTTTTCTGCTTCCTCCCTCTATCTCCATTCCTCTTCCTCTCTCTGTTCCCACTCCATCTGTCTTCCCCAAGGTGTATAGCAAATAAGGCTAAGAACAACATTTTTTGTTTTTGGAACAATTTCTTACCAAAGTTTTCTAGTTGTATCCTTGCAGATCGATCCTTGGACCGCCTCCTCCTAAAGCTCTCCTCATGGCCTACTTGTCCCTGGGGCGATGCCCTTCAGTGTTCTCACACAACATCAGGCGCCTCAACATACCAGAGCGAAGCACTACCCTTTTGAGGGAACTTAAAAAAGGTAGGCCACACTTTGTATTCCTTCAAGAAACGCACTTTAAAACACATCAATATACAGTACCGAGGCTTACAAATTCATACTTTACAAGGGCATATCATGCTACTAATAGCGATTTCAGGTCTAAGGGACTCTCAATATTGATTGGCAAAGAAGCACCATTTGAGCTGACTGAGCAACTATCTGACCCTGAAGGTAGGTTCCTTTTCCTGAAAGGGTCATTTGGGGGCACGCCAGTGACTTTGGCAAACTTGTACTTCCCGAACAGAGCATATCATGTCACATTTTGTCAACAAATTGTACAAGAGCAGCAGGGATTCGCCTCGGGTTGTCTGATCTTAGGAGGGGACTTTAATGTACGGCTCAAAAAAACCCTGACAGATACCTCCAATGGGAAAACCTGTATCACATACAGAATATTCAAAATAATGAAATCCCTTCTCCAATCCCTGCAGCTGGTGGACACCTGACACTTCCTTATCCCGGAGGGTAAGGATTTTACTTCCTTTTCTTCCCCGCATTCCAGATATGCGTGATTAGACTATTTGTTTATCTCACAAAGAGACCTGCCTCTGGTGAAAGGGGCACATTTAGGTATCCAGACAATTTCAGACCACTCCCCTATCTCCTTATTATTGGATTTATTGAATCCCCCACAAAAGCAACCAATGTGGAGGCTTAATACCTCGCTGCTAATGTATTTTTTACTTCTTCCCTCACTTACCTCTACCCTGACTGAGTTTTAAACTTAACTCCACACCAGATGCGGACCCTCTTGCAGTGTGGGAAGCTCTCAAATGCATGTTTAGGGGAGAACTGATCAGAATGGGCTCCAAACGAAAAAAGGAAAGGGTAGCTACCATTAAAAATGTTATTAAACAGATCACCTCTTTGGAATCTCTGCATTAGCAATCCCTCTCTATAGATTCAGCAAAACAGTTGTTAGCAGCTAGAAAAAACTTGCAACACCTACTTGACTCCAGAACCAAACGAATATTGTTCTTTAGAAGGAAACTATATTATGAGTCTGGGAACACAACAGGCAAACTTCTAGCTAGGGCAGTGCGGGAACGTTCCTTTGCCAATAATATTGCCAGTATTAAACGGGAGAATAGCAAAATTGACATTGAGCCATGACTAAGCACTGATCTATAGTGTGAAATGTGTAGGCTGTTTTTGTAGTGCATTTTTCTTTTTTTCAAATTTTTCAAATTTTACATTAAAGACAACCTAAAGGTTTTTGGAGTGCGGCTGTCCATCTTTTATCGTCTACTATTCACCACAACATAGACAGCCTGACATGATAGGAAATAGAGCTCAAAATATCAAGGACTACTTGTCTAAGAGTGGCCTCCCGACCTTACAAGACCCTGACAAGCTATCAAACAGCTGAAATCGGGCAAAACCCTAGGGCCTGACAGTTATTCTTCCACCTACTATAAGACTTTTTTAAACATTCTTACAGAACCTCTTACTGCTGCCTTGAACACCTTTTCCTCGGCCAGATTCCAGACTTCCTTTCGGCCCATATTACGGTGATACCAAAATTGGGCAAAGACCCCTTAGATTGTGCCAGTTATCGTCCCATATAACTATTAAACCTGGACGTCAAACTGTTCACAAAAATCTTCACTATGAGGTTGAGCCCGCTTCTCCCAGATCTGATTTGTTTAGAGCAGGTTGAATTCATGCCCGGGAAAGAAGCCAAGCAAAATGTCACTTAAGCCCTGCTCCTGATTCATGCATCAAGATCACAGGGATGGATCACATATGCGGAGAAGGCCTTTGATCGGGTCACCTGGGATTTCATGGTGGCAGTGTGTAGGCATATAGGTCTGGGCCCACATATGCTTTTGTGGATATCCATGCTGTACCAAATTCCCTCAGCACAATTAAAAATCAATGGCATATTATCAAAACAGGTGCACATAATGAATGGGACCAGACAGGGCTGCACTTTATCACCCTTGCTATTCATTCTGTCATTGGAACCCTTTATCTGAATGATTAAATCGAATTTCGCAATCGCTGGATTCCGGGTCGGGGACAGAGAGTTTAAGCTGGCAGCTTATGCAGATGACCTTCTGTTCTTTCTAGCAAACCCGACTGTAACTCTACCCAATTTATTGAAGGAATTCAGATTGTATGGGTACATTTCCGATCTGAAAATAAACTACACAAAATCTGAGGTCTTGAATATCTCACTTCCAGACAACATACTCCATCTAACTACAACCAACTCACAATTCAGGTGGGATCCTAGAGCACTTAAATACTTGGGCACATGGCTCACCCCACAACTGCAGAATATCTTTGAACAGAATTACCCCCCGCTTCTTAAAAGTTGTGAAAGGGACCTTAGAAACTGGCATTTGGGATTCCTAATCATCAAAATGATATTATCCAAGTTCCTTTATTTGATGCTTACCCTTCCCATCAGAATTCCCCACACTTTCTTCATTGCCCTAAACTCTATTCTATTATGATTCCTTTGGAACCAGCAGAAACCTATAATCAGACTTGCCTGGTTAACACAACCTAAATAACTGGATGTATTAGTTTACCCGACTTTAAAGGAGGTAGATTCAAAGATTGGAGCACCTTAAAGTCGGAGAATAACTTACCCCGCTTTAGGCAATGATCCTACTTTCAGTTACAAAGCTATCTAAACAAGCATAGAAAGTTGCAAGACTTCCATAGACCATTAACTGACCTGGAATCGATATGCCATAGCAAAAAAAACCTGAACAGAGCCACTTAAATTGCCTACTCTTGGCTACAATATTCCAAGATCACGGAAGTGGACAGTCACAGGAAGAGGTGGTTGAAGGAACTGGGAGAGGAGATATCGGATATGCAATGGAGGTATGCTTGCATATTGGAACACAAATGTTCCATAAACACATAATCACAGGAAACTAGCTATAAGTTGTTGATGCACTGGTACAATACCCCAGACAAGCTACACAGTTGGGACCCACAGAAGCCAGAAACTTGCTGGAGATGTCAAAAGGAAATTGGCATGCTGGCCCATATATGGTGGCATTGCACCCCCATCACAACCTATTGGACTAAAGTCAGGGATCTGCTAAAAAGAAATCACAGAGACTAGACTGAACCTAAATGCAGCATGCTGCGTACAACACATAGCAAACTTGTTGTGTAAGTGGTATAAACATTCAGTAACTGAACACCTTCTTAATGCGGCCAAATCACTGATTACTTTACATTGGAACTCCCCTAGGGTCCCTTCCATCTCAGAGTGGCTGACTAATGTCAAATATATCTGTGAGATGGAGGAAACCCTGGCACAAGACAGAGGCCAAGTGGAAAGATTCCACAAGACCTGGCAACCGTGGTTTACCTTTAAATACTCACAGGACTTTGAAGCCGCCTTGTCTCACAGCTCCTCCTAATACCCTCACTAACACTCTCCTCCAGTGGTCCAGTTCATTGATTATCATGGTTCAACCGAAAATGTTGGTTCATATTGTACCCCCCCCCCCCTTCCCATCCTCCTTCCTCCCCTCCTTTCTTTCTCTCTTCCTTTTCCCTGTCTTCTATCAATGTCATAATGATGTTCACAGAGGACGACAAATTAGTATGCTAAAATAAGGTTGTTATTGTCTTTCTTTTTTCAGTTATATTTTGCTGTTTGCTATTGCTACACTGATGATTCTGGCAAAAACATATTCTCACAACTACAGATGTGATAACTCATAATTAGTTAACATGGAATTTACCACCTATGAATACTTCTCCATAGAAAAATGTTTGTTAATGTTCCATGATTAATACATGCTCCATTAGGATGTTTTGATATACTTGTGCAGTTGTACAGTATCTGCAACTTGCGTGTGCATTTCTTCTCTTTATTTTTTCTTCAATAAAAATGTAATGTTTAAAAAAAAAGAAAAGAGGGGGACCAAGGTCCCAAAGAATGCAGGTATAAAGTGATGCCAGACAGTATGCAAATTGATAAGATACCAATTTTATTGGAGTTATACAAAATTGCTTATTGCACAAAAATATTACACCCTCTACCTATCACCAAAATAACAATGTTGTTATCATATAAAAAAACACACCAGGCCCAGTCATACCTGGTCAGTTGAGGAGGGGGTGCAAAGTTGTCAACCAAGAGCTAGGTTTATGTCATATCATAATCTCAATCCAGTAATCAACTGATTTATTAAATATGTGTAGGACATGTGTATACCCAGGTGATGCATTTGGCACCCGGGGACAATCCTATATCTTGCACCCCTCCACTGATCATGCCTGTACCCAAGGCTGCTGGGGATCTATTTTTGCAGGGGGGTCTATTGTTGCTGGGGAGGTCTATTGTTGCTGGTGGGGGACCTATTGTTGCTGGGGGGGTCAGTTGTTGCTGAAAGAGGTCTACTATTGGGAGAGGGGTCTATTGTTGATGGCAGCCAGAGAGTCTATTAATGCTGGCTGTGCAGAGATATGTTGATGCTGCCTGGAGTCTATTGTTACTGGGGGGAAATTTAGTTGTGGGTGGTCCATTGCTGTTAGGTGGATCTATTGTTGCTGGCTGCAGGGGATCTATTTTACAGTTTTTCTTGATATGATAACCAAATTCCATACAAATTACTTAGCACCACAAAATAATACTTGGGTCTATATTGTCTAAAAGGGGCGGTACTGGGAGGTGGGTAGGGGTGGGGAAAAGGGGTGACTTGGAAAGGGGGAGTTCCTGTACCTATTGTCTGAGAAAAAAAGCCCTGCCTTTACCCACTCAGCCCCCTCATACCTGTATGCACTCAGCCCCCTCATACCTGTACGCACTCAGCCCCCACATACCTGTACACAGTCAGCCCTCACACCTGTAGACACTCAGCCCCCTTGTACCTGTACACACTCAGCCCCCTCATACCTGTACACACTCAACCCACCTGTACACACTCAGCCCCCTCATACCTGTACGCACTCAGCCCCCACATACCTGTACACACTCAGCCCTCACACCTGTAGACACTCAGCCCCCTTGTACCTGTACACACTCAGCCCCCCCATACCTGTACACACTCAGCCCACCCACCTGTACACACTCAGCCCCCTCATACCTGTATGCACTCAGCCCCCACATACCTGTACACTCTCAGCCCTCACACCTGTAGACACTCAGCTGCCCCCTCCCTCTTACCTGTACACACACAGCTCTGCCCCCCCACATCTGTACATGCTCAGATGCTCCCCCCCCAAACACATACACACATCTGTAAACACACACAAAGCTCTGCCCCCTCCCTGTACACAAACAGCCTCCTCCCTTTTACTCACAGCCCCCACTTGTAAGGTGGTCTTCCTTGTCCCAAGTCTTGATTCCACATGTCCCTGTGTAAATAAATTGCTTACAGCACACATGAGGGGCACACATGAGGGGCACACATACATGAAGCAGCCAGAGGTTGCAGTATAGAGCCCGAAGTGAGATCAGCGACACTCAACAACAAATGCTGCACACTTGCACAAACAGAGAGCCAGCACTGCTACAGAACACCTCCTGCACCCACCACTGCCTTGTCCCAGCTCTGATAGCGGGCCTGACACCCCCCCTAATGTGTGGCACCTGGGGCAGACCACCCCCTGTAAGTACACCACTGTATACATGTACACTTACCCTCATGTATCTCAAATAAAGACTTCCATAATTTTCCTATGCGCCTGTCATTGTTTGTCTTAACCTTTCCTCCTCACCATAATGCTGTGTGTTGGAAACTCCTAAAGATGAAAAAAACTCACATATTGTAGCAAAACTTATTTCACCAACGGAAAAATCATATTGCTAACAAAAGTGTATCTATATTTGCGTTTATTAAACTGTGTCAAATGCCTTGTGCATACACACTATGGGCCAAATCTTCAAAGGAGATACGCAGGCGGAACTGCTGTTCAGCCTGCATATCCCTGTGGCTATCTTTGGAAACGATCCTCAGAAGGATTTTTCCAAAGATAGGCATAAGATCCGACATCTGTAATAGACTGAGGCCCCATACTCACGACCAAACATGTCTGCTGAAACTGGCCCGCGGACCAGTTTCAGCAGACATGTTTGGTCGTGTGTAGTTACGAGCGTACAGAATTTCACCGTACATTTGCCCGCCGGGCCGTTTTTCAGCAGACATTTATTTGCAAACTTGTTTTAAAACCGTCCGCTCAAATCCTGTCCGAACGGACATGTTTGGTGGTGAGTACACAAAACCAACGTACAAAAACCCCGCGCATGCTCAGACTAAATGAGGCCACGGGAGCGCTCGTTCAGGTAAAACTCACGTTTGTTTGGGATATGGCACATTCGTCAATAGAAAGATTAATTCTAGCAATAGAACACTGAAGCAAACCACACAATAAACAACGCTTGATGCCGTCGTTTTATTCATTCTTCTCTTGCTATAAATAATCAGTTATTTAGCTCATGTTATTTCAACTGAGTTGTTCCATACTGAAAAGTGACATTTGTTAGCTGTGATGTAGTAAGATTTTAGCAATCTTTTCTTGGCCCGACGTATCATATTTTTAGTGGTCCTCCACATGTCTAATTTTTTGCTTTTAATGTTTAATGTTTATCTTTCCCACTTTATTTATGTGTTTATAGTTATGTCACTATTTAGAATATTGTAATAGGAAATAGTTTTGATTTTGCTTTTGTTTGTATATTTAACTGGATTATTTTGAAGGTTGTTTAAATTGTCTACCATGTTGGCACACCAAATGCCCCCCCCCCCCCCATGAGTTAGTGAATATTTTAGATTAAACATTTTATTTGTTTGTAATGTTTGATGCCTAAAATAATACCCACAGTATTACAAACAATAGGCACGTTTTTCAAATCAACAAAAAGGCTTTTATTTTAGCAAATGATAAAAAGGAACAAAAACAGAATGGCAGCACTTGAACAGCTAGCAAAATACATGCAAACTTGCATTTCAAACATGGTGAAGGCTAAACTAGCCAACCTCAGGAGGCACACGAAATAAAATCTGAAGCAGCAGCACATAACCAAAGGAACCCAAGCTGTGGTAGTCCAAACAAGATGCCATTTGTGGGGGATCAAATGGAAGGCAGGGCATCAACGTCTCCTCTTCCTTGCAACCTTCCTTCCAGGCTGCCTTACAGCGGGTCTTCCCTGGGCCCTTGCAGGTGGGGATGTTGTGGCAGCAGGAGTATGATGTTCAGCAAGCCGGGCCGGGTCACATAGCCCAGTGTCTGGGGTCAGCAGCTCCCTCTGCATCCACCAAAGGGCCTGGTTGATGATGCCCTTGGCCAATTGCCTCTGCTCCTCCGTGCCTTTATTGAGATCATGTGCCACGGAGGCACTGTAGGCCTCAGTGGGGTTGAGGGGGGCCCTCATGATGGCACTCGCCTCCCTAATCATTTGGAGGCTGGCTTCCTCCACTGCCCCCAATTTCTTCTTACGGCCTGGTGGCCTAATATAAAGGGGAGGAGCCTGGCTGGTGGTGCTTGTCCTGGGGAGCTGCTGAACGCCACTGGGCCCGGCCTCCTCCTGGCTTCCACTGACCCCTTCGGCCTGGCTGTCAGTGAGGAGAGGATCTGCCACCTCCTGGCTGGTCTCTTCTTCCTGTGTAAAAAAAAGGGACATGTTGTAATATATTTAGGAATATAATCACTCACATTTTCATGCTTGAATCTTATTTTTTGCCTTGAATTTAAACTTGAAAACAGACTCACCCTCTGACCCCTGCAGTTGTCATCCCTGACACCTATTTGTTTGCCCACGACTTTAGATTTTTACTTCCCAGCTTGTATTTTATTAACCAATATCAAGTCAAGAATCAAACAATAATTAATATTATTACATAAATAGTTATGAAACTACTATACCTCATCATCGTAGAGGCGCAGATCTGCCTCTCTGTCAGCCAGGCCCTCTTCATCCGACTCTGCAGGGCTGTTGTGATCTGGGGAAGTCCCGCTGGGAGGTAGCGTGGAGGGAAGGTTGGGATTCAGACTTGACATTGATGGCCTGCCCTCCAGTTGATCCCACAAAAATGACATCTGGCTGTAATACCACAGCTTGGGTTCCTTTGGTGGTCTTGCTGCTGCTCCAGATCTTAGCTGCTTTTGGTGAGCTTTGTACGCTCTCCTATATGTGCCCCTGAGGTTGGCAAGTTTATCCTTCACCATGTTGGCACTGCATTCTGGCACCCATGTCCTCATGTATGCTGCTAGCTGTTCAAGTGCTGCCGCTCGTACGTCCTTGTTGTGGTAGGTGGGCTGCTTTGAATCCCACAGGATGGGCATTTCCCTAAATTTATCCAGCAAGTGCTGGATAATCTCTTGGGTCTGCAGGAGATCCATTGGGAAATGATGATTTAGTGATTTTTATTCTAGATTGAAAAAATAAAAAGAAACCAAAAACACAATTAAAAAAAGCCTCAGCATTTACATTGATAGAATATGTTGTTTAAAAAGTAGTACCTATATAGAAATACAAACACAGTGTCTCTTGTTTAGAAAATGCTGGCCAGCTTGGCCCCATTGGTTGGTTGTAGCTAACATTATTTCTATACATGCCGCCCCTTTGGTTACATTGCAGTAAATAATTGAAATCTAGAACCATACACAATTATTACAAATGACAGCATTCATCAAGGCACTATTGCATGTGTAGATATCCTGCCCCTCAGCATTGATTACCTGAAAGAAACTTCCTAATGACCTCTGTCCAACCAACACAGAACAATACTTGGCCTGATCTGAATACACCCTACATAATTGATAATGAGTCACAGCATTTTTGACCTCTCTATTTTGTGATGTCTACAAAAGCATTTGGGTACGAAAATCACATTCTGGTATCCAAGAGACATAATAGCTTAATAAAACTGTGCAACCAACAGACCAAACCCCCATCCCATGGCTCTACATTTTAGAGCCCGCTGCTGATCCCATGTTTAAATTTCTTACCTGCCTCTCTCAAAATCCTCGTTTGTTACGCTCGCTGAATTAACACGTAACCTACGTAATCACGTCAAGCGCCTTTTATCCACTCCGCGTATGTATGAAACGCCGCCCTCGTCACCTTTGCCATGCCCCTAATCAATTGAAAAAGTAAATATGGCGTTAACTGTGTAGGTTCTGGAATCGCGCGAATATTCTCCGCGTAACCTACGTCAATACGTTGTTGGCATTCGCGACACTCCGCATATGCAAGAATCCCCGCCCTCATCTCCGCCCCTGACGGGACATTTCCTCGTTTCCACGCCCCTAATCTCTGTGGGAAGGAAAGATGGCGATGTCACACGAGCGGGCACGGAGCTCTCATGGCGCAAGTGAAGGGACAGAGGCAGGACCGTCCCGATCCAGGCCTAAAAGATATAAAGCCACTAATATGGCGTTTGAAGAAATGGTGGAGTTGGTTTACATCATGAGGAGGAAGGATTATGATGGTGAATGTGGGCCCTACAAAACACCGAACCGTAGAAAGTCTCACATAATGGACAAGGTGGCAAGGAGAATGAGGAGAATGTTTGGTGTCACCAGGTCAAAGGAGCAACTCCGGAAGCGTTGGTCCGATTTAAAATTGAGGGAGCCACATCACATGAAGAAGATCCTCAAAATTCTGCGTAAAAGTAAGTCCATATTATTTAAGGGGGGGGGGGAATGTCTGCAATAATGTGTTGACATGTATTTTTTCACATCTGCCTCCTTGGCCTGCTTGTACTTTTGAACACGTGTAGATACTGTATTGTGTTTATGTCAAATAACAACCATTACCAAATTTCGTGAAATAGTAAACACGCGTAATATGACATTGTTTTGCAAAAATGCGACGTTACTCCAGGAACAACACACCTGGACATGGCTGACTGGCCCCAAACTTGGTTTTCCAACATTGTTGAATAGCAAAATCACCGAAATTAAATTGAGTGCATGTGACAGGCAAACAAGATTCATTCTCCAAAATGCAAATAAAGCTGATGTTTTAACATCTGGAAATGCAAAGCACCTGTGTCTCAATAATCAAAGTATATTTATTTGGAGGGTCGACGAGAATTCATGTTTTGGGGGGACATCCATGTGTGTCACTTCTTTGCAAAAAAGGGGCAGGATCAGAGCTTGGCCTAGAACTACGCCAAAAATGGAGGATTGCTGAAAGAATAAACAAACAAAAATCATCATAAATGTATCGTCTATGCAATGTGTGCGATTTATGATATCCAATATCTGTGTGCTGATGAGTATACCTTTTGTTTTTCCTTATTTCTTATAGGGGAAAGAAGACGCCAGCAATTGGAGGAGGCAGAGAGGGCCAGACACCCACAAAATCAAACACCTCCACATGTTGAGGAGGAGGAGGCTGTGGAAGGAAGAGAGGAGGATGTGGAAGGAGAAGAGGATGTGGAAGGAGAAGAGGATGTGGAAGGAGAAGAGGATGTGGAAGGAGAAGAGGATGTGGAAGGAGAAGAGGAAGGAAGAAAGGAGGAAGGAAGAGAGGAGGAAGAAGTAATTTTGGACTTAGAATTTATAGCAGATGAAGGGCAAGTGGCGGAAGAACAATTTGGCGAATTGAAAGAAGGTGGATTGATGGATGAAGGAGGAGTCGAAGATGATGGGGAGGTGGTGGAAGAAGGAGGAGTGATAGAAGATGATGGGGAGGTGGTGGAAGAAGGAGGAGTGATAGAAGATGAAGAAATTGGGGATGTGGAAATTATCAGGCCATCAGGTCAGTGTCACCCCTATATTAATAGGGCCAAACATATGCAGATAGGCTGGAAACTATTTACATATTTTGAATGCCAATTTGTTTCTTTTTAGGGGATGAAGATGGTGTAGCACATTTTTCACGTGCAAGTGCTTCTATAATTGTACAGCAAGTAATGGAGTGCAGCACGGAAATGGACAATATGTGGGAAAGGATGCTAGTCATGGAGCAGAATGTGCGAAATGTCATTTCAGAGTGTAGCACGGAAATGGACAACATGCGCCAAAGGATGCTAGTCATCGAACAGAATTACAAAAATATCATTGACATGATGGGCCGTGTCAAAGACTGAACCACAGAAGCCCATCCCCCGCCCATCCCCCGCCCACAAAACCCTTTTTAATTTTTGAACTTTATAATACGCCAAAATTTCTAAATGCACACACAGTGTGCCAATATGTGCTATCTGCCATCACAGACTATCTATTGTCTGTGCTTTGTGGGTACAAACCCCTCCTCGATCCTCAAGTAGTTGAGAGGAAGAAGGGTTTGCTCCCACAAAACACAGACATTGATCACCCATGATGTTAGATAGCACATGTGGCCATTTGTCTGTTTAACCAATGACATTTGGCGAGTTTTCACTGAATGTGTGCATTTAGAAATTTTGGCGTGTTCCAGTGTGAAAGCACACCATCCATGACTGACTGCTGTTCTTTTTTTAAATTTTTGTTTGGTGTTGATCTTTTTTGGTTTGTAAATGTTTACAGTTTCAGATCAAAAAACGAACAAGAAATCTCACCGAAAGAAATAAGTTAACGAATTTTCTTAAAAAAAAAAAAATCTTTTTGTTGTGTTAAAACCTTTTAGAAAAAATTAGACACAAACAAATACAAAGCCAAAAAATGTTTTGTATAAAAACAATACCCAAACATTTCTAAATGTAAATAAATGTCTTCGAAACAAATACAAAAAAAAAAAAAAAAAACATTAAAAAATAACCAAAAAAATTTCTACATAAATTATTCTGGGTTATTGAAAACCAAACTAAATAATAACTTTAATTTTGAACCAAAGTCTAAAAAACTTATGTTTAGAAGTGTGTATATATATATATATATATATATATATATATATATATATATATATATATATATATATATATATATATATATATATATATATATATATATATATCTATCTCTAGAGATAGATATATAGGAGACAAGCCCAAAAATTCTGGCGTATAGTTTCAGTGAAATTATTCTTACATTGTGTTTCGATCAGTATTATTGCTAATCACTGTCAATAAAGACAAAAAAATAAATAATTCAAAGCCAATATTTTGTACCAAAAATTTGCAGGAAATGTTTTCAGCAAAAAAATACACATTTCTTGTTGAAAAATGACTAAAATAAAAAAATTTAATTGTGACATCAAAAGCAGCAAAATGAGTGGCTTCTTATTTCTAGACTGAATACCCAGTTAGTAGATGAGTGAATAATGTGCAAATGTGGTTAGTTAATACATCTGAGTAAGTAAATTTGGCACTAGAAGTGCACTATTTTTGGAGAGAACCTGGAAGACAGAAAAATAGAGAAAAAGCAGTAATGACAAACAACTGTATAAAGTCCAATGGTCTAATTATTTATTAGTTGTGAGAATATTCCTTTCTTTGGGGGGCCGAATTAGAAAGAAATATGATCTGGCATAGCAATGGCCCCCCGACCCATGAAGTACTCAACATATTTGTCGCGTACCTCACGAGCAGATTGGGGGGCCAAGCCAGCGCGACCAGTGTCCAGGCCAGGAATGTTCTCTGAGGGTAGTCCTGCCTCAGAGCCCATGGAGGCTAGGTACGTCTGGGAGTGCCTGCGTAGAAAATTGTGCAAAATGCAGCAGGCAAATATAATGGTGTTCAATTTATATTCCGCCAAATGTATCGATGTCAGGAACAGGCGGAACCGGTTGCTGAGGATCCCAAAGGCATTCTCGACTACCCTCCGAGCCCTGGACAACCGAAAATTGAACACCTTCCTCTCTAAGGTGAGGGTCCTCTGGGGAAAAGGCCGCATTAGGTGAGGTCCAAGGCCGAAAGCCTCGTCCACTAGGAACACAAACGGAAGTCCTTCCACATTATCTTCATCTGGTGGCAATGCCAGACCACCAGTTTGGAGACGATCATAGAAATCAGTCCGTGCGAACACTCCCCCATCTGACATCCGGCCGTTCTTCCCCACGTCCACATATAGAAACTCATACTGTGCCGACACCACCGCCATCAACACAATACTATGATAACCCTTGTAATTATAATAGTAGGACCCCGAGTGGGGTGGGGGCACAATGCGGACGTGTTTCCCATCTATTGCTCCACCGCAGTTAGGAAAATCCCACCGCTCGGCAAATTGGGAAGCCACAGACTGCCATTCCTGTGGTGTGGAGGGTAGCTGTGGGGACAAACAAAAAAAGAGATTTAGTACTTTGGCACATAAACATTGCAAACATAATCCTACAAGCATCCTTATGCAACTTTACATTTTTAAAATAGCATTTTCAAATTATGAAGGGAGAATTTCGGGGCACAAATATATAGGCCCACTTAATTAATAAGACACTCCACAGCCCTCTGATGGGGACAAAAACACTTTGAAGGGGGGGTGGGGGGTGTTTAAACTGTTTTTAGAAAACAAAAAAAAAAAAAAAAAGTGGCAAGGTGGGGGTTGGCCCGAAGATAGCATGCTGGACAGGTTAATATTGGGTAAGATCAAAATATGCAGGTAGGCCAAAATAAAAATAACATGTAAAAGCTGATATCAACATGCATAGGGAGAAAAGGGAACGTTAGTTAAACACACAGCATATCTGGGAAATAAAATAAAAAGTTAGTTTGCCACATTATTAAAGACACATTGTGAGGTTAAAATGAGGAAACTTACCTTCATATACTCCTCGTGCATAACTTTAATGATGGCAGCACACGTGTCCGGTATGATGACCCCAAGCGCCTGCGGAGAGATGCCTGTCGAGAACTTGAGGTCCTGCAGGCTCCTCCCAGTCGCCAGGTACCGAAACGTGGCAATAAGCCTCTGCTCGGCCGTGATGGCTTGGCGCATCACAGTGTCCTGCCTCGTGATATAGGGGGACAGAAGTTCCAGCAGACTGTTGAATACGGGGTCCGTCATGCGGAGAAAATTCCTATAGTCATTAGGATTATTCTCCTGGATTTCCCTAAGCAGAGGCATATGTGAGAACTGGTCACGCTGGCGCAACCAATTCTTGGTCCAGAAACGCCTCCGCCCCCTGTTTCTGGCCAAAGTACTGGAATAATGAACATATCCAGCAGCCATCCCATAAACAGCACCAACTCGCGAAAATTGACGCTGCTGCTCCATCATGGCTTCAAACCGGCCGGCTGGTCAGTCAAGAACACACTCCAACAGAAAGCACAATCAAATCCAGCGGTACCTGCAAAGAACGCACGACACACAGATACGAACGCACAGTACGAATCTGCAAAGCAGAACGAACTGCACGCCTGTACCCGAATGCCAACTACGTACCCACAAGCACACGCACTGAACGAGAAAATACTACCTGCTAAAGCCTGGAGACCGAGAAGCGCGAATCAGCTCTAACCAAACCTTCACTAACACGAGCAAAGCCGTAACTAGCAAAAGCGGAACAGAGGGCGTCGCCATTGACTTTGGCCTTTCCCTTTATAGTGACGTCAAACGTGGATTACGTGCACGCGTTCAGGTCCGCAGGGAAATATGGTCCGCTGGTGTGTACAAGCCAGCGGGCCAAATGAAAAAACAGCCTTGTACGCCGGAAACAGCCCGTCGGACATTTCGAGCGAACATGTTTGGTCGTGAGTACTCGGCCTTACACTGTCGGATCTTAGGATGCAGTACCGCATCCGCCGCTGGGGGCATTTCGAGTCGAAATGCCGCTTTGCGTATGCAAATGAGTACTTAGGCAGATCCACAAAGCTTTTTAGCTTTGTGTTTTCTGCGTAAGTTACGTTTTACATGCGTAAAATTAGGGATGCTTTTACAAGGCCTAAACTGTTTAGACCTTGTAAAAACAAACCTTTTTTTCGATCGCCGCGTTTTTTTTTAAATTTTAATTTTTTTTTCCCGGCGCATATTTTTTTTTTTACCCGACGCAACTTTATTGTCCCGTCGCGATCCACAAAGCCCGGCGTAAAGTACGTTCGCGCGATGCACGTTGGGAAAAATGACGTCACACGCATGCACCGAACGTCCGGCGCGGGAGCGCGCCTCATTTAAATAGGAATCGCCCCCTCGATCAGACGACCGCCTTGCGACGGAGGCACTTAAGTTACACGGCGTGTAATTTCTAGGTAAGTGCTTTGTGGATCGGGCACTTAGGTAGAAATTTAACGCCTGTGTAACTGCTAAAAGTTAAGTTAGGCAGGTTTTTTGAGGATTCGGCCCTATATTACCAAAAGTATTGGGATGCCTGCCTACATGGACTTTAATGGCATCCCAGTCTTAGTCCGTAAGATTCAATATTGAGTTTTCCCACCCTTTGCAGCTATAACACCTTTAACTCTTCTGGGAAGGCTGTCCACAAGGTTTAGGAGTGTGTCTGTGGGAATTTTTGATTATTCTTCCAGAAGCGCATTTTTTAGGTCAGGCATTGATGTGGAAGAGAAGGCCTGGCTCCCAGTCTCTGCTCTTATTCATCCCAAAGGTGTTCTATCAGGTTGAGGTCAAGACACCTTTGGGATGATTTAAAGCGGAGACTGCGAGCCAGGCCTTCTCGTCCAAGAAATAGCATTAACCATTTATTGGTCAGCTGCCATCATTATATGGCGGCAGGTCGCCTCTGCTGCGTGAATCGCCATAGTTCGCGCCCAATTGGGATCTGCCTATGTAAACAAGCAGATCCTTGTTCTGACAGGGGACATGACAGAGATTTACTGTTCCCAGTCATCGGAAACAGTGATCTCTGTCATATCCCTGGCATCCAACCCCCCCTACAGTTAGAACAAAACTAGGGGACACACTTAACCCCTTAATCTCCCCTTGCCCCTTAGTGTTTACCCCTTCCCTGCCCGTGTCATTTTTACATTGATCAGTGCATTTTTTCTAGCACTGGTCATTGTAATAAAAATTGTCCCTTGGGGTTAGATTTTTCCACCGCAATGTCGCTGTCCCGCTAAAAAACGCAGATTGCCGCCATCACTAAAAGCAATAATAAAAAAAAGTCCCTAAATCTATTCCATAGTTTGTAAACGCGATAACTTTTGCACAAGCCTATTGCAATTTTTTTTTACCAATAATATGCAGAAACTATATATATATCGGCCTAAACTGATGAATACATTTGTTTTTTTAGATATATTTTTGGATATGTATTATAGAAAAAGGAAAAAAAAAAAACATTTTTTTTTTCAAAATTTGTTTATAGTGCACAAAATAAAAACTGCAGAGGTGATCAAATACCACACAAAGAAAGCTCTATTAGAAAGATCTATATTCTAAAGAAAAAAAAATGTTTGGGTACAGTGTAGCACGACCGCGCAATTGTCTGTTAAAGCGACGCAGTGCCGTATCACAAAAAAATGGCCTAGTCATTAAGGGGCAAATCCTTCTGTAGCTGAAGTTGTTAAAGTTCATGTGCGTGTAAAGGCAGGCATTCCAATACTTTTGTCAATATAGTGTGTGTATATATAGATATATATATCTATATACAGATATATATATATATATATATATATATATATATATATATATATATATATATATATATATATATATATATATATATATAATTATTGTATTGCTAGCTGTAATTGTTCACAGTGGTCACAAGTTACAGATATGGCCAATCACAGCCCATCTGTACCATGTGATTAGTTGTTTGAAAATCACAGCTAATCAATAGAAAGCACTGAATAAATTAGTTTCATTTAGTAAAAATGGTTGGTTATACCAGTGAAATTCACTGCAAAAAAAAAAAACATCATTAGATGTAAAAAAAAAAAAAAATCATGTGAAAATGAGTTTGCAGTGAGCGATTTTCAAGATCATCCAGCTTTTCTTGAAGCTCTCTCTGGGTGTGCTTAAGCCATGCAACAGCTGCAGAGGTGGCAGTTGGTTCATCTTCAATGGTGGAGATGTTGTCCTGGGAGAGTCTCTGAGCCTATGATTACAGCTCACAATGCAGCTGTTCCAATCCTTTGATCACTGCTTTTTCCACAGCCCCTGGCCAGCATGGAAGCAAGCAGGGCTACCACTTGCTGGGCTATGCATGCAGGAGAAGCTGGATCCAGAGACTCTGGGATGATCTGCAGCAGGGGCTGGAAACTGTCAGCCAGATCAGTGGGATCAGGAAATGGAACAGGCACCATCTGGGCTGCAGTAAGCGTTGTCTCCTCTGAAGGCCGAGATGTGGAGGTGGATCAGAAGAGTGAAAACTCATTGAAACTGCCCAAGGGGGTTCCTGGAGTTCCCCTGATAGGTGTCTTGCAGGCAGGAGGTTTTTAAGGAACATTGATGAGGAGTGTGGCAGAAACAGTGCCCACCTCCTCTCCATGTGGTGTCTGAACTGGAAACAATAATTAGTTATCTTAAAGAGTAACTCCACTTTTGATGAGGAAAAAACATTCCCCCCTGGGTGTCCTATGTACATAAGGATTTGGTTACAAACTTTGTTGCAAATTCCTACCTTTTGTTATTCTGAAGAAATCATTGTTTTGTGTCCATATTCAAAGTGAATCTAATGGGAGTGTTTTCAATCAGCTGCTGCTACTACAGGACTCTAATGAGGAAAATTTGTCTGGTCTTCATCCCTTTAGGCATGATTTCCTATTGGGAGTATAATACCAAAAATGACCGTTTTGTTGCAGAAGATGCCTGAAAGCTGATTCACTGTCAATCTTAGTGCAGACTTCTGGGAAAATCAGTAAGCACAGGAAGGAAATTATGTTTCTGGGGGGCATTCTGTACACATTCTGTGTACAGAACACCTCCAATAGCCATACTGCATTGGATTTTATGGAAAATTACAGAGCTACAGATTTAAAAGGAAAGATAATGTTTAATAACATGCAATTATAATATAACTTTTTTTTTCCAATGAAAGTGGAGTTACCCTTTAACCACTTAACCACTTAACCTCCGGACCATATTGCTGCCCAAAGACCAGAGCACTTTTTGCGATTCGGGACTGTGTCGCTTTAACTGACAATTGCGCGGTCGTGCGACGTGGCTCCCAAACAAAATTGGCGTCCTTTTTTTCCCACAAATAGAGCTTTCTTTTGGTGGTATTTGATCACCTCTGCAGGTTTTTATTTTTTGCGCTATAAACAAAAATAGAGCGACAATTTAAAAAAAAAATAATATTTTTTACTTTTTGCTATAATAAATATCCCCCAAAAATATATATATATAAAAAAAAAAATTTCCTCAGTTTAGGCCGATACGTATTCTTCTACATATTTTTCGTAAAAAAAATTGCAATAAGCGTTTATTGATTGGTTATAACAAAAGTTATAGCGTTTACAAAATAGGGGGCATTTTTATGGCATTTTTATTAATATATTTTTTTTACTAGTAATGGCAGCGATCAGCGATTTTTTTTCAGTACTGCGACATTATGGTGGACACTTCGGACACTTTTGACACATTTTTGGGACCATTGGCATTTTTATAGTGATCAGTGCTATAAAAATGCATTGGATTACTATAAAAATGCCACTGGCAGTGAAGGGGTTAACACTAGGGGGCGGGGAAGGGGTTAAGTATGTCCCTGGGTGTGTTCTTACTGTGGGGGGGGGGGGGGTGGCCTCACTAGGGGAAACACTGATCTTCTGTTCATACATTGTATGAACAGAGGATCAGCATTTCCCCCCCTGACATGACCGGGAGCTCCCGGTCCCCGCTCTGTAACGAGCAATCGCGGGTGCCCAGCGGCGATCGCGCCCCTAGTGGCCACAAACAGAGCCGACGTAGAGCTACAGGCTCTCGCCCAGGAGAGCCGACCTGCCACCGTAGAATGACGGCGGCTGGTCGGCAAGTAGTTAAGGACTGCCGCACGACTATATACGTCGACAGAATGGCACGGCTGGGCACATGGACGTATATATACGTCCTCTTTAAGAGCCCAGCCTTGGGTTCCAAAGCTCCGTGACCGCGCCTGCGGGACCTGCGGACCCCGATCGCCGCCTTTTTCCCACGATAGGTTCACAGGAGCTGAAGAACGGGGAGAGGTGAGTGTAAACAAAGCTTCCCCGTTATTCTCTGTGGCAGTGTCACTGATCGTCTGTTCCCTGACATAGGGAACGACGATCAGTGGCGTCACACATTCAGCCCCGCCCCCCCCTGCAGTAAGAAACACACATTATGTCACACTTAACCCCTACAGCGCCCCCTAGTGGTTAACCCCTTCACTGCCATTGTCATTTTCACAGTAATCAGTGCATTTTTATTGCACTTTCGCTGTGAAAATGACAATGGTCCCAAAAATGTGTCAAAAGTGTCCAATGTGTCCGCCATAATGTCGCAGTCACAAAAAATCACTGATCGCCGCCATTAGTATTGATTAAAAAAAGGAGAAGGAGGGGAAAAGAGGAAAGATGGGAATGGAGGGAAAAGGAAGCAGGGAGGAGAAAAAAAAGAAAAAAACATATGGATAGCACTCACATGGGCCACATCTGTAGTAATAGTTAGAAAAGAAACAATATCTAGCAAGTGGACATTGATGGTCAGACAAGAAATATAAATAAAAAATAGATAAAGATATAAACTAAAATAATAAAAATAAATATAAAGAAAGCAAATATTTTTATTATTTTAGTTTATATCTTTATCTATTTTTTATTTATATTTCTTTTCTATGTTTATACAATCATCTATCTGTATTTAATCTAAGGTAAATACATTCATTTTCAAATAATAAGTCCTGTTAATAAACAGCCTTATTTATTAGCATAGGGTGTGTTTATCCTTCCTGTCCACTAGATGGCAAGCTTAGGGCGACATGGTGTTATTGATGACCACCTTATGTTTTTACATTTTCCCACCCATTGCTGTGTGGTTTCTTTAGTTATGGCCTGCTTTGCAAGGTGTTGCTTTGATGTAGCCTATAGCCATGTCTGGATTTATGTGCCTCTGTGTCCCTGCTGTTGGGATTGAGCTTAGCCGTGATCTACGGCGACATTATATGTTCCGATGTTCCGTCGAAAGTTGGGACCTGTTTATGCAACGCTTGAATGATACGGCGCGTTCCGATGACGTCACACGTCGGACGCTGACGCGGAAACGTGGGCTATTTAAGGCAGATGCAGCTGCAATAGCGCTGTGTTGCCTCGTGTACACCCTGGGACACAGACGTGTGCTTTACATGCTGCCTTGTGGTAAGTGCTACTATCCATGTCTCCCTAGATACATTTATCTGTGGTTACAAATGGGGCTCCCTTTATAATATCCTTATTGTTTTATTGTTCATAGGCCTTATTTTGACTGCAATATCGCTGTCTACAGACGGCGCTGCTGGCTAAAGCGTCCTTGAGCTGGATTCATATGCTATGCTTGTCTGCCACTGTCTGTTGTCCCAGTAAGCCTGAGACTACTCAAACTAGGTAAATCCTTCTCTGTTCATCCCCATGTTTCATTACAAAAATGGCTGGCAACAATAGGCCACTAATTTATCTCCCTTTCTTTCTCTATGATCATAGTTTATTTGAGCTGTATACCTTGGTTGGGGTGTTCAACCCCTAAACCCACGGACCATTGGTTTGACCTTTATTGGCTACCTAAAATGTGACTATTGTGCTATAGGAGTATAACTGGTATATTTCGTTAGTGTCTTTATATTAGACAAGTTTGATCTATTTTTCTTTTCTCTACAATTCTCTCTGCGCTGTCTTTTTTTCTTATATATGTGTTTTCACGCATTGACAATAGTGAATACCATGCAATAAGGGGCTTATTGAGTATTTTATATTTATACCCTTTTTTTAAATCAGATCCCTGGCTTTTTGAAAAATGTCTATCAAAATTCATCGCTGACTTTGCTGTCGTCTATTTGTGTCATATATGCCTCATGGATATTTCCTCTGAGTGACCATTTGTCATGTAAATATACATTGAGATACTCATCTTTTTATTTTTATTTTGATTTTTCCCTATATGTATATGTTATTAACCCCTCACACTGTATCATTACAGATGAATTCTGTTTTTCTGCTAAACTTGCAAAACGTGCGTTGGCGACTTCTGAGGAATATACATTGATCAATCTCTCTGTAAAAATCTATTTGTATCATTGTTTATGTATTTATATGTCATTAAATATAATTTTTAACATACTTCCTTGGCCTGAAAGTCTGACCATCAATGTCCACTTGCTTGATATTGTTTATTTTCTAACGCCGCTATTAGTAGTAAAAAACAATTATTAATAAAAATGACATAAAGCTATCCCCTATTTTGTAAACGCTATCAATCTTGCGCAAACCAATCGATAAACGCTTATTGCGGTTTTTTTTTCAAAAATAGGTAGAAAAATACGTATGGGCTGAGGAAAAAAATGTTTTTTTATATCTTTTTTGGAGATATTTATTAAAAAAATATTGTTTTTTTTTTCAAAATTTTCACTTTATTTTTGCTTATAGCGCAAAAAATAAAAACCGTAGAGGTGATCAAAAACCACCAAAAGAAAGCTCTATTTGTGGGAAAAAAAGGACACCAATTATGAGTTAAAGTGACACAGTGCCGAATTGCAAAAAGGGGCAAGGTCGTTAACCTGCATAATGGTCCGGGTCTTAACCGGTTAAGTAATGGCAAAGTTATTGACAAATAAACAGTCCTATAGCAGAAATGTAAAATTGCTCTTGTTCATAGGGGCTGAACATGTGTCAGAATGGTAAACATGAAAAGCAAATGATGACTCATAATATAACATTCTAATAAATTTAAAAAAATACAAATCTGGCATTAGCTAAAATGATTTTGCACCTGACAGTGAAATTTCAGTGATTATGTGGAGGAACTATACAGTATATATATTGAAACAAAAAAAAAATATAATAAAGATAAAGTGTGATGCATAATAAAAAATGATTGACAATTGAAAGAATTGTTAGTCTTAAATTAACTTGTCTTATATGTGGATTTGATCAGTACTTTCTTGTTCAAAATTGTCATTATTATTATTATTATTATTATTATTATTATTATTAGTTGCAGTAGTAGTAATTATATATAAAACCATAATGCTATATTTCATCCTGAATATAGAAGAGTACACTTTGAAACTGCATGTTTTAAAGCTGATGAAATATACAGTACCTGGAGCACAGTAGGTAGTAGACCCCAGCAACTTAACAATGTATAACATCTAAAAATAGCCTGCAACATTCGTGTAATGTGATTTTAGACCTTTGTAACCCAAGCAGTAATAGGTTGCCGTGTTTGATACAGAAATGTGTCAGTATTACTGGCTACTGTATTCATTTGCATGCTAATATCTTTCATATGCATAAATAAATTCCCATTTTAGTGAAAGTGTACTTTCTAAGTCAGTAAAGGTGGTATTTTATTAGACTACACAAAATATCTCCTTTTATCTAATAGAGATTTTGCCCTCAAAAGTTATATCAAAATTCTAATGGAATAAAAGGTAACAAAAATTTAATTTGATATTTCTAGCTGTAGTAAACTGATAACTTACCAAATAACTTCTTACATATAGGCATTGGAAAATGTGTTTGTATTTTACTGGGAGCCATTGAAACCACAGAATGTAGAGTAAAGGAACCAACCAGGATTAAAAGAGGAACTGCAGTCTGCTCACATAATTTGTAATAAAAACATCTTTGCCATTCTTAAGCTTCCCTCCAACCACTTTGCATAATATTTTATATATACTGTGATTCTGTTCTTGCCAAATATGCTTCAGAAATCTCCCTCCACTGAGTCTGGATGCATCCATTTTAACTGTGGGTAGCTGAAGCTGCTGCCTGTTCATTTTCTAGATACACACACACCTCCATCTCTGAAGCTCACATTGGCCCTCTTATGATTCATCCCCCCTCCCTTCCTTGCAAACTCTCAGGTGAGTGAGAGAGAGATATGTGCATGATGTCCTAATCCTATGCAATAAAGAGGAAGTGGGTTGTATAAGGTGTTTACTGGCAGAAAAAAAATGTTTTAATATCCAAAGTTAAAACAACAAGGGCAGAAGATTTAACAGATGGAAAGATAAAATAAGTGACTGAAGGTCCCCTTTACCTCAATTTATCTTATTGTGGATAGTTCTGATTCACTTTGTACAGATATCTAGCCCTTCTGGCAGTATATAAAAACTGTAGCCATTTATAGCTTCTAGTGATTTAGCTGGATCCCTTATGATGTTTTGTGTGATCTCCCATCCTGCTGTGTACCTTCCTGACCCTACAGTAGTTGCTTTATTTTTTTGTGACATCAGACTTAACTTCCATTTATTAAAAAATTACAGGTACATCACAGTTTTATAGGATCTTAATATTTTCTTTTCAGCACTGTTTCTTGCCTTAACTGTGTGGATTGTCAAAGCAATCACATGGTACCAGGGCAAATCCTAGTGGCCCTATACCATTTGATAGCTGTGGCCAATCACAGCATCACAGTGGTAAAACAAAGGTTTAATGAATGAAACCTTTGGATAGTGCTAGTGATTGCTTACCATGTGACAGCTTTGACCAATCACAGCATCACAGTGGTAAACAAAGGTTTAATGAATGAACCTTTGAACCATGCTATAGATTGCTTGTACATGTGTAAAACAAAAAAGGGTAAAACAAAAAAAATATATATATGTTTTATACAGCAGGCACTGTTACCAGAGCACTATGGTGACATTGTACTGTTATAGCAGTAATCATATTCACTGGCTGCTCTGATATCACTGCATGTCATAGACCAGCCATTATCTCTGATCGCCACCACAGCAGTACAATGTCATAGACCAGTGCTGCCAGTCTGCATCTCTAAGCAAAGCCATACTAGTTAATGCCCCTAATCATTGCCAACCACTGACAGTGTCCCTAAATACCACATTCCACTCGCAGTGCCCCTATTCACCACAGTCCACTCGCAGTACCTCTAATCACCGCTACCAACACAGTGTCCTTAATCAATGCAGTCTACTTCCAATGTCCCCAATCACCACCCCCACTCACAGCGTCCTTAATCACTGCAGTCCACTCACAGTGTCCCTGATCACCACCACACCAGTCAGGTCCCTAATCACCATCGTCCACTTACAGTGTCCTTGGTCCCTGCCACCCACTCACAGTGTCTCTAATCACTGTTGCACCAGTCACATTGTCCGTGATTACTGCCACATCAGTTACAGTGTTCCCAATCCCCACCATATCAGTCATATTGTCCATGATCACCACCACATCAGTTACAGTGTCACTTATCACTGTCACAACATTTACAGTGTCCCTGATTACCACAGGTAAAGATGCAGATCCACATCATGTCAGGTGAGAGGAGACCAATGGTGTGTTTCCAGTACAGAGGAACACAGATCAGTCTCCCCCCCTTGTAAATCCCATCTCCTTACAGTTAGAATCACTCCCTAGGTAACACATTTAACCCCTTTATCGCCCCTAATGTTAACTTCTTCCCTGTCAGTCACATTTATACAGTAATCAGTGCATTTTTATAGCACTGATCGCTGTATAAATGTGAATGGTCCCAAATAGTGTCAAAAGTGTCTGATATGTCCGCCTCAATATCGCAGTCATGATTAAAATCGCAGATCGCTGCAATTACTAGTAAAAAAATGCCATAAATCTATCCCCTATTTTGTAGACGCTATAACTTTTGTGCAAACCAATCAATATAGGCTCATTGTGATTTTTTTTACCAAAAATGTGTAGAAGAATATATATCAGCCTAAACTGAGGAAAACATTATTTTTTTTAAATGGATATTAATTATAGCAAAAAGTATGCGCTTGTTGAAAAATCAACAGCGTTGCATGGCGATTAAAATAATCGGATATAAAAGTTCTTATGCATGAATAGGATCTTCCATCATAAAAGGGGGATATTATGCATGAATGGAAGATCCTATTCATGCATAAGAACTTTTATATCCGATTATTTTAATCGCCATGCAACGCTGTTGATTTTTCAACAAGCGCATACTGCATTTTGCCCACTGGAGGGCGCCTAAACTTCTCCCTGCAGTACAGCTGGTTTACTGAAACAGTGTCTCAGACGTGGGACGCTTGCATGTTCACCCAGGGAGAGCGTCCTTTCTGATAGGCTGATCCACCCTGTGTCTCCAGCAGTCACATTTATCGGGTCTGTGAAGCTTCCAGACCCGCATAGGAGAGAGCCTAGGATCCCGGACATTGTTACATCAGCCAGGAGAAGGACATTCGATCAATGTTTACATCTGGCTGGGTAATGTACTGTGCTCACCATTTGCACTAATGATGTCTTGCTAGACAGCCCACAAACTAAAACCGCAAGCTTTAACCATTTGAAGTCTGAAGAGGGTGCTGGTCTGATGCAGACATTTGGAAAGTTTTTTTTTTTTATACTTTTTTTATTATATTGTGTACATTGTGGAAACTTTCCCTTTTTTAACCATATAAAGGACTGGATCTTCCGAAAATTAAAGTGTTAATGTATGTTTTTTTCTTCACAAACATTAAGTGGATTTATAATTGGTGAACTTTCAGGAGCGCAGAGTTTTCCTTTTTGGTGTATTTGTGTATTTGTGGTACTTCAGGGTATCCGGATCTCTGCAGCACGGACTGTTCTCAGCCCATACGAGGGTTTTAAGTATTTCATGGGATATTAGTTATTTCCCATTGAGCGCCAGTGATTTTTTTGTATCAATATTGTAGTTTTAACTGACAATTGCGCGGTCGTGTGATGTTGTACAAAAACAAAATTGACGTCCTTTTTTCCCCACAAATAGAGCTTTCTTTTGGTGGTATTTGATCACCTCTCTGATTTATTTTTTTGTGCTATAAACAAAAAATGAGGAACAATTTAAAAAATATATATTTTTTACTTTTTGCTATAATAAATATCCTCCAAATAAAAAAAAAACAACAAAACAAAAATCATAATAAGCGTATATTGTTTGGTTTGCGCAAAAGTTATAGCGTCTACAAAATAGGGGATATATTAATGGCATTTTTGTTATACATTTTTGTTTTACTAGTAATGGCAGTGATCTGCAATTTTTCGGGACTACGACATTGCGACGGACAGATCGGACACTTTTGACACTTTTTTGGGACCATTGACATTTGTACAGCGATCAGAGCTAAAATAGCCACTGATTATTGTATTAATGTCACTGGCAGGGAAGGGGTTAACACTAGGAGGTGATCAATGGGTTAACTGTGTTCCCTAGATGTGTTCTAACTGTGGAGGTAATGTAGCTGACTAGAGGAGGAGACAGATCATTGTTCATACTTAGTATGAATAACGATCTGTCTCCTCTCCCCTGACAGAACCGGGATTTGTGTGTTCACGAGCGATTGCACCTGCCGGGTACGCACATTGGGGCAGATCCACATACATCCGCTGCGCCCCGCGCAGATGTAAGATACGCTACGCCGCTGTAACTTACTTGGCTTTGGTTTGAATCCTCAACGAATTTGCGACGTAAGTTACGGCAGCGTAGTGTATCTCTCGCGGCGGAATTCAAATTGGGCGGGTAGGGGGCGTGTTTCATTTAAATGAAGCGCGTCACAATGACGTCATTGTTTTCAACGTGAACGTAAATGGCGTCCAGCCCCATTCACGGATGACTTACGCAAACTACGTAAAATTTTCAAAATTAGACGCGGGAACGGCGGCCATACTTAACATTGAGTACGCCACCATATAGCAGTTTTAACTATACGCCAGAAAAAGCCGAACGGAAACGACGTCAACAAAATGCGACGGCCGGTCGTACATTCGTGGATCGACGGAAATAGCTAATTTGCATACACAGATTACGTCGGGAACGCCACCTAGCGGACGCCGAAAAATTGAATCTAAGATCCGACAGCGTACGAAGACGTACACCTGTCGGATCTAACATAGATGCCGTCGTATCTTGTTTTGTGGATACCAAAACAAAGATTCGACACGTAAAATTCGAAATTACGCGGCGTATCAAGAGATACGCCGTGTAACTTTTTGAGGATCTGCCCCATTGTCTCTGGGGCCTAGCTGCAGGTGCGCGCGCGCCTTCTAGGGCATCTTAAAGAGCCAACATACAGCTACGACAGCTTGCCCAGGTGAGCCATCCTGCCGCATTAGAACTGTGACAGCTGGTTGGGAGGGGGTTAACTGACAACTGGGATATGCCCACATACAACAATAGTATCTATCTCGCCATTGTATCCAATAGCATTTGTTTAAGAAGCAAAAGAGCAACACAATATGCCTGCGTTTGAAGATTTGGTTTCTACACTTATACTTCAAGCCCCTGAACAGTACCAGCAAAAAAAAAAATGTTGGAGCCACCTTTATACAGATCTTGGAGATACAAAATAAAGCTAATTGATACAATTCTTACAGCCCTAATGGCGAACAGAAAAATTATAGATGTCTCCATCTTCAGCGGACTAAGATGCTTAATATTTTTATTTTTGGTGGACATCGTCCATTTATATTTTCTGATCTATTTATATGTTTAATTGTAGAAGTTTACTTTGTGGGATTAGAATTGATGACCCAATTTTTACAGATACTTTTTCAGCATTTTTACTATCTATTTTTTTTGTTTATAATGGCTCTCTGTAATGGTTTATTACTATGCTATAGCCAAAATTATCAGAGACTGTGAATTTTTGTTTTTTTAGAATAAGTCTGCAAGGTGATGAATAGCACATTTTGTAATATAATAAAAAGAGGCTAACTCTATTAAACATTAAGTTTGATCAATGGCAAATCGCTGACAGTTATTAATAAATAGTTATTAATAAATATGATTTGCTAATTATTACAAAATAGTACTTGGTGTATGGAGATTAAAGTAAATATTTTATAAAAGATAATAGAAAATAGGGGCTTGCATACCTGACTATCTATTAAAATTGCTATCTGACTGTGTGCTATGATGAATTAATTCCTAGTTACTGATCCAGAACAAGCATGCAGATTAGAAAAATTGAAATAATTATTGAAATAAGAAGGTCCATATCAAAGCAAAGAAAAAAAGGGTCCCAAGGACATGAAGGTAACAATAACAATAAAAACATATTTTGGCCAAATAACTAATTTCTTCTGTGTATTATGTGAAAATATTATATATATATATATATATATATATATATATATATTATAGAACTATATATTTAAACAATTCCTACCAGCTTGTCTGCTAATCTACTGTATAGCCACTATAAGAGCCTGGTTTAGACATATAGGCCGGGATTCAGAGAGATTGGCGCATCTTTAAAAAGGCGTAGCGCATCTCATATGAGAGGACAGTACTGTATTCACAAAGCACTTGCTCCCATATGTACGCCAGCGTAACGTAAATGGGCCGGCGTAAGCCTGCCTAATTCAAAGTAGCTAGGCAGTGGGTGTGTTGTATTATAATTAACCAAGACCCCATGTAAATGCAAGGCCGAACGAACGGCGCATGCGCGTGCATGCTCAGAATCACGTCGCTAATACTCCCTAAGATACATCGGCTCAATGCTTTTGACGTGAACGTAACCTACGCCCAGCCCCATTCATGTACGACTTACGCAAACGACGTAAAATACGAAGCTGTTCCCGCGCCCATACCTTAACATGACTTACCCCTGCTTTATGAGGGGTAAAGTTACACCGGACATACGCCTTACGTAAACAGCGTAGCTTAATGCGACGGGTGCAAGTACGTTCGTGAATCGGCGTATCTAGCTCATTTACATATTCAACGCGTAAATCTACGGAAGCACCAGTAGTGGCCAGCGTAAATATGCACCCAAGATACGACGGCGTAGGAGACTTACGTCGGTCGTATCTTGCCAAAATTCAGGCGTATCTGCTTTCCTGAATATGGCGCATAGATACGACGGTGCACATTTGGACTTACGACGGCGTATCTGGAGATACGTCGTCGTAAGTCCTTTCTGAATCCGGGCCAAAGTGTGTTTACATTTAAAGCATATTTTGGCCCGGATTCAGAAAGGACTTACGACGACGTATCTCCAGATACGCCGTCGTAAGTCCAAATGTGCGCCATCGTATCTATGCGCCCGTATTCAGGAAAGCAGATACACCTGCATTTTAGCAAGATACGACCAACATAAGTCTCCTACGCCATCGTATCTTGGGTGCATATTTACCCTGGCCGCTAGGGGTGCTTCCGTATATTTACGCATCGAATATGTAAATGAGCTAGATACGCCGATTCACGAACATACTTGTGCCCGTCGCATTAAGCTACGCCGTTTACGTAAGGCGTACGTCCGGCGTAACTTTACCCCTCATAAAGCAGGGGTAAGTCATGTTAAGGTATGGGCGTGGGAACAGTGTCGTATTTTACGTTGTTTGCGTAAGTCGTATGTGAATGGGGCTGAGCGTATGTTACCTTCACATCGAAAGCATTGAGCCAACATATCTTAGGGAGTATTAGCGACGTGATTCTGAGCATGCGCCGTTCGGCCATGCATTTACATGGGGTCACGGTTAATTATAATACAACACGCCCACTGCCTAGCTACTTTGAATTAGGCGGGCTTACGCCGGCCCATTTACTTTACGCCGGCGTACATATGGGAGCAAGTGCTTTGTGAATACAGTACTTGCCTCTCAATGTTATGAGGTGTAGCGCATACACCTTTTTAAAGATGCGCCGATCTCTCTGAATCCCGGCCTATGTCTGTAACACCATTATGTCCTGCCATTACCACTATCCATTGCTATCTGTATAGGAGAATGGAAGTATATACACCTTGTCAAAGTAAACTTCAACCAATACTGGTTTATATGCTAATATATGTATTACTTCTTAAATGTTTAAAAAATCAGTGTCCATCATTTGAGCTGCTCTTATAATAATATATTTACAATAGTTACTTCCTTAGCTTTTTGAAAATATTTTGCAAACTTTAATTGTCATTTTGATTTTGCCAAACTGCCAAAAAGCGGAGGGTCATCTTATACACTGGGTATAAAGTGGGGGTCGTCTTAGGCCCCGTACACACGGCCGAGGAACTCGACGTGCCAAGCACGTTGAGTTCCTCGTCGAGTTCTGGGATGAAGCCGCCGAGGAGCTCTGCGGGCCGCCTTCTCCCATAGAACAACGAGAAAATAGAGAACATGTTCTCTATTTTCTCGACAAGCTCCTCGGCGGCTCCATCGAGCCAAAAGTGTACAGACGACAGAGTTTCTCGGCAGAATCCGGGTTTTGACCGAGTTTCTCGGTGAATTCTGCCGAGAAACTCTGTCGCTTGTACGAGGCCTAATACGCCAGCCGCCCGCTGGATGTCAGCCCTCCGGATGCTCGTTAAATGAATATACATACATTTTACATTGCTGAGCCATTGCCGGCACCAGATGTGTTCTATTAATGAATACAGAGCCTGCTCGGATTGGAGTAACAACCTCTGCCAATCCGAGCAGGCTACATACAGTAGGCTGCTCAGATTGGCTTTGAGAGTCAGAGGCATGGGCTGATGATGTTATAGCCTCTGCCAATCTGAGCAGGCATTATATTCATTAATAGAATGCATCGCTCGCCGTGATTAACTCAGCATGCTATACTGTATGTATACTGTGGGACAGTATGTTACCAAAGCTATTGAACATCCAGCAGGCTGACAGACTATTCGGAAGGGGGTCATCTTATGGCGAGTATAGCACAAAACCAACATTTTAAATGGAAAATAAGGGGGTCGTCTTATACGCCCAGTCACCTTATATGCAGGCAAATACGGTACTAATATTATAAAAAAAAGTGACCTGCCTTGCAGAGTGTTTTGTCGTGTTTTTAGGATTTATGTTTTATGTGCAAAAACAGATCACACACATACTTAAAAGTAGAACACGTATTAAAAGTAATGACAGATACAGATAATATTAGAAAATATAACAAGAATACTTAACTATGATGCTTGTTTCCCGCCATGGAGTCCTGTTTGCTGTTACGCAATGTGGCACAGGTAATGAGGACTAGACACTTGCCTCATGGCCATTCTGGGTGAGACTAACCTACAAGTTCTAGCTAGGGTATATAGGTCTTGTATGTAGGAAATGGTCAAATGATCTTCTAATTAAAATGGCAAGTTCGTGAAGGAGAGGGGCCTAGCTTGTCCATATAGGCAGTTCATATTCCAGTAGGATGAGTAGTTTAAGGTAACTAGAATATCCAGTACATTAGAGGCTTTCTTAGATATTTGTGTGGCAACCTAAATAAGGAAATATGCAATTTCCCTATCACAGAGTTATTAATAACACAACCCCCCCCCCTAGTTTGTTTAACTTCTTTGAGACTAACTTTTGTACATACTGTATATGGCCAGTCCACTCCACCGTTTCTGCTAGAGGGCATACCGGTACATCCTCCAGTGGTCCTGTGCATGCTTTAATGTACACACACAGTCCCGTGCTTGCACAATGATTGAACACAGTGGATCACAGGCAAAAGGTACAGGGCCAATAAGTGTGTCTCTGTACCATGTGAACTACTGGTATATTCACATTAATTTATATTATTTGTGGTAATATATGTATATGTATGTATATATATATATATATATATATATATATATATATATATATATATATATATATATATATATATATATATATATATATATATATATATATATATATATATATATATATATATATATATATACATACATGTTTTTTTTTTTGTGGAATAACACATATAGACATAATATTATGAATTTAGAACTTTATTATTAACAATGTATATCATAATAATTGTTTTATATTGCAAGCGCAATATAACACTTGAATGGTTTTTATTTGCTATTTATCTTTATAGTTTTGAGATTGCAACTGCATACTAGGTGTAAAATTGGCATGAGTGATCATTTGTATTCAAATATGAAGAGCCACCCTAAGAAATCCTTGGGATTTCATCCCTAAATATGGAAACAAATTCTAATGAACTAAATACTGTATATGAAATCTGTCAGCACTCAGCAGTAGAGCTAAATCAATGTTATATCAACGTTTTATTGTAGCAACTCACTTTTGTCTGAACATTCAATTTTGTTTGTTTGCTTGGGTCAAGGATATGAATTTATTTGCAAGGAAGTTGGCCCTGTATTTATGACATCTCAAAAAATGTCACACAATTTGGTTCTGTGTAAATGAAAATAAATCACATCTATTTTTATCCTCAAACACCTTGCTGCAGTACCACCAAAGAAATCTAAAATTAATAGTGATAAGACAAATGGTGATAACTCACATAAAAATTATATAAATAGTGCCTGTCATCAGTGATCTTAGTTACAGCAGCTCCAATCTATGCATTAGCATCAGATCATGCCATGAAGAAAAGCACCTTCACTGGCTGGGTGTTGTGATGTAACCAGAAATCACTCAAACATTAGCACCATAGCACCAGACCAGAAGCAATGTCATACTCCAGTGGAATGCAAAATAAGGTATCAAAAGTGTAGTATGAGAAACATCAACAATTATTTGTCATCAAAAGAAACATATTTACTTAGAGAATAAGAAACAAATCCAAACATAATAGTAAGGCTCCTTTCAGACTGAGGCGTTTTTCAGGCGATAAAGGGCTAAAAATAGCACTTATAAAGCGCCTGGAAATTGCCTCCCCTTTCACCCCAATGTGAAAGCCTGAGTGCTTTCACACTGGGGCACTGCCAAGGGAGGAAGTTAAAAAAAAGTCCTGCAAGCAGTATCTTTCAGGCAGTGGAGGAGCGGTGTATGCTCCTCCACCGCCCCTGCCCATTGAAATGCATGGCATCGCTGCCAAAACGCCTGCCAAGTGCTTCGGCAGCGGCGCTACATGGGTGCATTTAACACTTTCCTCAGCCGCTAGCGAGGGTTAAAAGGCGCTAGTAGTCGAATAGTGCCTTTAAACAGCGGTAAAGCGCTGCTAAAACTAGCAATGCTTTTCTGCTAACACTGCCTGCAAGTCAGTGTGTATGTATTGTGTGTGTATATATATATGTATGTGTGTGTGTATATGTATATTGTGTGTCTATACTGTATGGCCCCATAATGTCCTATTGCCTGGGGGCCCCATGATCTCCTATTGCTCAGGGGCCCCATAATCTCCTATTGCCCGGGGGCCCCATGAGTTGTCAGTCCGCCCCTGAACTGGAAGGAACTTTTGAGAAATGCCTTGTACCATAAACTGATATCTAAGGATTAGTTAACATTTTTGTAATATAGAAATCCAATGACTGTGACATTTTATGAAGTACCAAAACTACCAAACAAACACACTCAGTCCACCCAAACAATTAAACTGGAGTGTGCAAAAGGTGCAGCTCTGCACAGAAACCAAGTTTTTTTTTTTTTTGTCAAAGCTTAATTAAACAAGCAGAAGTTGGATGCTGATTGACTACTGTGCAGAGCTGCACCAGATATTACACTGTCCAGCTTTAGTAAATCAACCCCTTTATGAGAATGCTTCCATTATACTGTATATTGTATAAAGTACACATGTAAATTCATAAAAAAAAATATATAAAAAAAACCCATTTGTGAAAATGCCCTTTTGACAGGGAGGTAGAGATTTTTGGGTTGATTTACTAAAGACAAATAGGCTGTTCATGTTGCCTGGAAAGCTGCACTTAATCTCCAAAAAAAATCAAGGAACTTATTTAGTAAGCTTTTGGGAAAATTACCTTGTGCAGTGTAACTTTCCTTGTAAAGTGCACAGTCAATTTGTCTTTAGTAAATCAACCCCAATATTAAAAACAATCTAGGTTTGGATGCATGTACTTTTTTAAGAAAATACATTCTGGGCAACATTCTGAACTTGTATTGCCTTTTAGCCTAGGTTTCCACTATTGCGACCCCAAAGTCGTGCACTTTCCAGTGCAACTTTGCAATGCAATTTTGGATGAAATTTTATGCGACTTTACAATGACTTGGTACTTAATACATAATTTATTTTCCTGCTCAGGCAGCTATTACGATAAAAAAAAAAAAAAATACATTGGGTGCTCTGTTATTCAAGGAGGATATATCCATTTGCACATTGCCACCGTCCCCACTGGGGTTGTGTCCACTGTATTACCTATTAGTCTAGACACCTCACAGCATCCATATCCTCCAGTCCTGAAGAAGCAGGAACATCATGAAACATGTCAAGCAGTTTCACAAGAATGGTGGAACCCCCCCCCAGAAAATACTACATTGGACTGTCATTGTATGTATAGTATTTATAGCAGAAAATGGGGAAGCCTTTCCACCACCCAATACCTTGGTGTAATTGCTTTGTTACACAATTGTTTAACTGCCAACTCCAGATTTGATGCACTCTCACATTCTTTTGATTCCCAAGATTCCAAAGCTCTTGCTGAGTCTGAAATCATTATTCTGGACACTTGCATTCTGGCCCTTACCTTTATCCAAAAATCTGCTATTACCTCATGCAAAACTCTGGTGCCTCTTGAGCTAAGAATCAAACACATACATTGGGCCAGATCCACGAAGAAGTTACGATGGCGTATCTATTGATACGCCGTGTAACTTCTAGGTTGCTCCGGCGTATCTTTGTTTTGTATCCACAAAACAAGATACGCCTGAAGCTGGGCTAGATCCGACTGGCATACGTCTTAGTATACCGTCGGATCTAAGGTGCATATTTACGCTGGCCGCTAGGTGGCGCTTCCGTCGATTTTCCGCGTCGAGTATGCAAATTAGCTAGATATGCCAATCCACAAACGTACTTACGGCCGGCGCATTTTTTTACGTAGTTTCCGTAAGGCTTTTTCCGGCGTAAAGTTACCCCTGCTATATGAGGCGTACTCAATGTTAAGTATGGACATCGTTCCCGCGTCGAATTTTGAAAATTTTACATCATTTGCGTAAGTCATTCGCGAATAGGGCTTTTGCGTAGAATTACGTTCACGTCAAAAGCATTGGCTTGTTGCGGGTTAATTTGGAGCATGCGCACTGGGATACCCCCACGGACGACGCATGCGCCATTAAAAAAAAGTCATTTACGTCGGGTCAAGACGTATTAACATAAAACACGCCCCCATCTCATCCATTTGAATTGTGTGCCCTTACGCCGACACAGTTACACTACGCCGCCGTAACTTACGGTGCAAATTCTTTCAGGATACGGAAAATACGCTGTAAGTTACGGCGGCGTAGTGTATCTGAGATACGCTACGCCGGACGTAAGAAAGTGCCGCGCTACGTGGATCAGGCCCAATGAATCCAAGCTCTCTGGACATCCCGGTGTCCACAGAACTTTCATATTTCTTTCCTACTTTTACCGGGGGCTCTGAAATGTTGTAATAGACTGCATAAAAGATTGTGCAATTTGTGTTTAAACAAAAACTTATGTGGATATTCAGGTCCTCTTCTCTTGTGATCCAAGGTGTGACCTCTCTATAGACTTTATTTCTGACCTGTGTAAAAAAAAATAATAATTCATAAATAGATCACCACTACATTATTTATGTCAAATTCACGTTGGTTTTGCACACATTTAATATAACAGTGTGATGTTCTGCAAAAACAATAGAAACTACTAAGACACAAAGAAAGACTGAAACAAAGTACTCTGCACTCAAAAACATTCAATTAAACACCTTTTAATTATTTATATTATTATTATTATTATTATTATTATTATTATTATTATCTTATTATAATTTTACTATAGAAAAAAAGACAGAAGTACATTACACAAAATAACCATAAAAATCATGGGTCTGTATCAAAACACAACATAATATGGGTCCCCCACACTCAAATAGCAAACTTATCCTACTCAACTCCTTACTATTGTGATTAAATATATGAAGATCATTCTCCTTCTAATTTAGGTTCATTATGTGTGCACTATAAATTACAATAAGCATAAGTATGTACATCTCCACTCTCCAGTAATGCTCAGTTTTATTAAAATTCAAGTTCAAATGACATAATAAATTCCAATATAACTTGAGATGGTTGATTAAATAAAGTCCACCTTTACGTTCCTTCATTTATTTAAATACAATAGTAAGGAGGTGCTTGCTGCTTGAGTGTAGGAGATCACAATTTGTGTGTTGTTTAGATTATTAAGTTTTTTTTTGGTGTGAAATGTATTTGTGTATATTTTTCTATAATAAAATGTTGTATAAGTGTTAAATTGAAAGTTCAGGGTGTAGTGTGTCCAGTGGTTTTCAAATTTTTGTTTATTAACTGTTCATTACTGACCTTCCTCCTTCCAATGGCTGCAGCTTATTGTTACCAAGGGTGTTCCATAGCTACATACATACATGAGTTAATACTTAATGAACATAAGTGCATTTTCAGTGGTAGAAGTCCTGGCTCCATTTGTATAATGTGGACATACTGTATATGCATTGTTTCTAGCTTTAAGAACAAAATGATTGATGTCAGATAAAAGATATAAAGAAAAACTATTACAAAAAAAAAGATAATAATCCAGTAAATTGTCACAGGATTTTACCCATAACTACTCAGTGTAATTATAATGTTAACTGAATTTTGTGCACTGTCCCATCTGTAATAGTCACAATTTTTCATTTTCAGCCTGTGTTGTGTAAGTCTGTTTTTTTGTTTGAAAATATATTTTTACCTGCCCAAATTGGGCTTTGTTTTTGGCATAAAATAAATTATCTACAGACAGACTTTATTTGTTTTACTTCTTTCAACCAACACAATTGGCCGTAGTCCTTCCTAAATCCCCTTTCATAAATACTGGCAGACCTTCAGGGCTTAAATGCGACAGCCAGGTGTAAAATGATTGTTCTGCATCAGAAATAGAACATAGAAGGTCTTTTCCTCTGCACTTGTTCTGTGAACTCATGCAGTGCAGCTTACTGTATGTTTCATTTACAAATTTAAGAGTAAGCAAGCTTTCCTGAGACTTATCTGAGGTTAGAGGTTGTTTTAGTTTAAAATTCTGTAGGAATTTTTTTTTTATCAATTTAAAGTGCTTTATAGTGATAAGAAAACCATCCACAAAATCACAAACACAATTATGTGAAATGCAATGAGAATGCAAGAGGCTTTAGCGCAGGCTCTTAAAAAGTACCTCTCAATTAACAAATAAAAAATAAATAATAATAATTAATATACAAATAGTGTTGCAACCAAACAGTATATGTATGTATGAATGTGAGTTAGATACCATAGACTGTAAGCACCTTGAGGGCAGAGACTGATGTGAATGTACAATATATACAGGTGCATCTCCAAAAATGTGAATATCATCAAAAAGTTAATTTATTTAATTAATTCAATTAAAAAAGGGAAATCCATATATTTTCAAGCATAGTTATATATTTCAAGCAACACCACATTGATGCAGTAATTTATGCAGAAGGTGCTACGACCAAGTATTGGTATTGTATACTATATTGTACATGTTCAGTAAGTCAATATTTCTGTATTAAAAATCCCTTTTTTATTGGTCCTATGTAATATTAAATTTTTCTGAGATACGCAATTTTGGATTTTCACTAGCTGTAAGCCACAATCATTATATTTTTTTTTATTAAATGCTTGAAATATATTACTCTGTGTGTAACATAAAAATATATATGTTTCACTTTTTAAATTGAATTACTGAAATAAATGAACTTTTTGATGATATTCAACATTTTTGAGATGGATCTATATGTAAACTACAAAAATACCTGTAATATAGGGGCATGTGGCATCCACTGTCTAAGATAGCAGCTTAACAAACTAGCTCCACATACCCTCTGGGAAAAAATGTCCCATCTACCAGCCCCAGCAACGCATCCAGGGCTAACCTGCATCTAGCCGTCCTCCTTTATGCCCAGAAATGTCCCATGCCAGGAAGAGATGCAGCTGCAGAAGCTCTTGTTTTTTTTTTACTTCATTCCTGAAGCCTCGTACACACGGCCGAGGAACTCGACGTGCCAAACACATCGAGTTCCTCGGCCAGTTCAGCACTGAAGCCGCCGAGGAGCTCGGCGGGACGAGAGCTCCCATAGAACAACGAGGAAATAGAGAACATGTTCTCTATTTCCTCGCCGAGCTCCTCGTCGGCTTCCTCGGCCGAAAGTGTACACACGACCAGTTTCCTCGGCAGAATTCAGCCAGAAACTCGGTCGGAAGCTGAATTCTGCCGAGGAAACTGGTCGTGTGTACGAGGCCTAAGAGTGCTTCATTAAAATGGCAGTGGGAGTCACAGGAGCATGAACATGGATGGACCTCTAGTGGCAGCCACCTGTTCCCACATGCTGAAGAAGAAGCAGAGAGTCACACAGACAATAACGGCATATTGTTCATACATATCCTGACTCCAGGAGCCCTGCCAAGTCAGTAGATCACTTAGAGGATGCCAATCCTACAATAATATGGTAGATGCACACGCTGCTCATACCAAGGAAATTGCTTGGTTAAAATCCAAAGTAGCGAACCTGGAGGACCACTCAAGGTGAAATAATCTGAAGATGAGAGAGATCCCAGAATCCATGTCCCCCTCTCAGCTTCCTCACTATGTACGGGACCTCTTCCATGCCACGGCACCATGTTTCACTTATGCTGACTTTGCGATAGATAGGATCCACAGAATTCTTTAACCATCGTTCTAACCACAAGAAGTTCCCCGAAACGTTCTCTTAAGGATGCATTACTTTCAGACAAAAGAAAAAGTCCTACTCTTATTCAGGAAAAGGATCATCTTCCAGAGCAGACCTTGTCCGGGCAGGTGCTACTAGACCTTTCCACTCGCACAGTTCAGACGCATAAAAACGTGATCTCCATCACAAAAGCTCTGCGTAACCACAATATTGCATATTGGTGGAAACACCCAGCCACCCTAAAAATCACGCCGGATAGCTCCACATCTATAATAAATACGATACCAGAGGGCTCCTATAGGAATGGAAAATAGTCCCAGAAGACCTACCAAATAAACTCTCATCTCACTCGGCCCCTAGACCTTCCTGGGATTGGAACAAAGCTATCAACAAGAGCCACAACAAGAAAAGCTATTTTCTGGGAAACCCTACCTGATTCATATCATGCCTATGGCCATTCCTCCTGCAGATGTATTATCTACCCTTTCTAGCTAGTGAGCTAGTTTCTCACCGCTTGTTTTGCAGTTAAGCTGCACCAAGTTCTTTATTGACCCTTTTTTTTACCTTTTTTTTCCTTTTACCATCTCTGTTTAAAGAGTTGACTCACGCAGCAATGAACTGGCACTAGCACGTCTCTTCACCTAATACCTTCAAGGCATCATATGTTACTGGATATTAACATCACCCCTTCTCATACATACTATCCATATCTTAAAGAAGCATTACCACCACCAACTCCCTATGGCTTCACCTCTCGATGCTTAAGACTTTACATTTTAATTTTCGGATATCCCATATTCCAATTCTACTCTTATGACCATCAAACTGCTGTCTATTAATGTGAGGGGTCTGAATTATCCAGCCAAGCATTTCTCATTATGGAAGGAAGCAGTGAAATTGAATGCCAATATTTTAATAGCCCAAGAGACCCACTTCCAGAAATTAGCAGCTCTGCAGTGTCAATATAGGGTCTTGACATTCATCTTTTCAGCAGAACTCTCATCTAAGTAAAGGGGTGTCCTAATTGCTATCAAGAACTCTGTCACAATTAATCTCCACTCCTTTGTTATTTCTGCAGATGGTTGATACATTATTCTGGTTTGTGCCATTAACAATAAGATCTATACAATTGTGGGAGCATTCGCTTCTAATTCCAAACATTGTACATTTTTCTGTAAACTATTTACACGTATTGCTAAGCATAAACATGGTAACCTAATTATTGGTGGAGATTTGAATCCCAGTCAACCCACATCTGTATTCTACCTCCAATAGGAGAACGTGTTCCTTCTCCCTATCCAACCTTATGCTTCATGAAGATGTATATGATGTCCAGCCTTGTTTACATGCATCAGAACATGACTATACATATCACTCCCCTATGTTTAATTCATACTCCAAAATTTACATATTCCTAGTAGACAAGTGGTTACTGCAGCAGGTGTCTTGTTCTGATATTGCTGACATCACTGGGTCTGACCACATAGCTGTTTCCATCACAATCTCAGAGCAGTATATCTGTCACCCTATCCTTTTATGGCGTTGAAACAACCAGCTAGTCACTGATCAAAGCACCAAAGACATGCTCAATCAACATCTCAAGGACTTCTTTGCCACCAATGATGCACCAGATGGTAAAAAAAAAATCACTTTGGAATGCGCACAAAGCATTCATGCGTGGCATTCTGATTCACTTAGGTGAAAAAGCATGACTTAAGTCCTCCCTCAACCCGCAACAGGTGTTGAACACGCTGCCTGACCTGGAGCATCAAAACAAGGCCAACCCCTTCCAAATTAGCAAAACTTTGCATGCAATTTCATTCCATGTTGCAAGACGGTCACGACTTCATTGCCTTAATTTTCAATACTACACTTCTTACAATAAAGCAGGGATATTCCTTGCCTCCAAACTCAAAGTTCATAGATTCAAGGCTAAAATCCCATATCTCTTACATCAATCTATGAAAAAAAAACTGACCAATCCCCAACGCATCGCTGATACGTTTGCAGATGATTATGGATTACTCTACAACCTAAAAAGTGACCTGAACACATCAGAACCCTTGAATTATTTTATTATTATTATTTCATTAATAAAAAAGACTCAGGATAGATTTTTCTTTGCAGATTAGCAAAGCAGAGCAAAACAGACACTAACATTTACTGTAAGATAATTTCTTAACTCATAAATGACCACCTTTGTGGTACAAATATATCATTGCACCAGTATAAAACATGCTTCCAGTCAAATCTTAGGCATCTACAAGTGTTAAAGTAAAAATAATTTTTTTATTTAATTCTGAGAAATAACACATTGACTGGGTGGGAAATGGTAAAGATAAACAAGGAATGACCCAGTGACTCTTTACAACATAAATAAAAATGGCAACAAATCCTCTACTAAGGTTATGAAGATGACAGACCCCCTACTGGATGCTTTGAGACTTGCTCAAGTATCACGCTTTCTATCCATACTTGTCCATGAAATAGGAGAAAGATCTCAGCATCTCCCTTACTCCTGAACAGAGAGCAGACATATTGTATTTCACCCAAAGCTCATCTATTGCCACTAAATTTCAAGACTCAAGCTATACAATTATAATGAGATGATGTAGAGCAGGGATAAGCAATTAGCGGACCTCCAGCTGTTGCCAAACTACAAGTCCCATCATGCCTCTGCCTCTGGGTGTCATGCTTGATGCTGTCAGTCTCACTATGCCTCATGGGACTTGTAGTTTGGCAACAGCTGGAGGTCCGCTAATTGCAGATCCCTGATGTAGAGTGTCCACCATCCTTCAAAACATCTACCTACACACTTCCCTAATTTTGCTAGAGAGGTGGAGCAGCTGGGGGGACTCTGCTACACATTTCTTGGTTCTGTGCCAAACTCAGAAACTTCTGTCGAGAAGAAAGAGATCTCATCTACAAATTGACACATATAAAACTTGGAAACAATCTGGGCATTTACTTTTATTACTCTACTTCTTCTAGATGCAGGTACAAAAAAAATCCCCCCGATATACCTTCTAAATACAGCTAGAAAATGCGTAGCCATCTCTTCGCTTATGGCTCTCTAAAATGAATGAGACACACAGGAGTCCTGACAGCCTATATCAATCACCAGGAGGAAAATGGTAAATAAATATGGATATATTGGATAGATTTCATATGCTTTTATAAAACAAAATACAGAATACAAGCAAATCTTTTCCAGGGGTTGTCCAGTAGTTACTGCCTATTCACCATTCATTGATTAAGAACATGTATGTTTTGTAGAACAATTATACTTGTACTTACTTATTTTTTAAATTGTAGATATCATAAATCAATACACCACCTTCTCCTGATGAAGAGGAATGACATTTAATCTTTGAAACGTGTTGAGTTTCACTCTGTACATTGTACAAACGTGATTTAAATCAAGTGGTTTGTTATGATCTCATGTGGATACATATTATTGAACCTGTAAATTTGTGATTCAAACCCTGTATGTATTTTTAGATTTTTTGTATTAAACTTATATACATTTTAAAACAATCATTGTCTATATACACAAATCTTTGGATTCATTGTCGTCTAAAGTCCTGCCAGAGGGTTCTTGCTCTTGTGGTTTCTATGCAATACTAGGGATGTGGGCAACGTCTCCAAATCCCCATTGGAGCTGAACATTTTCATATATAACATCCTCCAGAAGCCCTCCTTTTTCTCTGCTTCCATATTCACAAATTTTCTCTACTGTTCATATTACTGTAAGATTGACTTCTTCATTTAAATTGTCTACAGATTTGTGTTTTCTGGATAATGTTTATTTTGTCAGTTTACAAGATTACAAACAATTAAGAAAAAATAAATGTTGAATTTGTTTGGGTTGTTTGCTTTATTTGGTGCTTTATTTTGGGCATAAAAAGTTGCTACTATGCTGGCTTCTAATAAATATTAGAGTGAAACATAAATGTACAGCATGTAGGGGGCTAGGTCATATGCCCTGGCTCATGTGCTGTACAATCTCTACTTGGTAATTTCCCCTTACCCCTTTCTGAGAAACTTCCTGAAAAACTCCAATATGTGTGTGTGTGTGTGTGTGTGTGTGTTTAAAGGGAAGTTCCATTCACTAATAAAAAAATGTGAATTATTTTTGTGAAACGTTCAATCCTAATGGCTACAATGCAACTAATGTAGTTATGGAATTGTTAATTACACACATATACTACATGGTTCAGTGAATTATGCTGTAACAGGGGCATAAGGGTTTCAACTGATAGCATGCTTGCATTATTCAAACAGCAGCCTGTAGTTTATAATGAAAAAAATAGCCAAGCATTACGTTTTGCTAAACAACATTTGCAGGAATTACATTTTAATGAATGTCATGGCTTTTGGTGTTGGTCAGAGCTTAGTAACTGTAAAAAATTTTGTGTACTACTTGTATTGTGTAGAGTATGGAATAGCAAATTCTTACTTGTCTGTATAAATAAGCAATATGATAAACCATTAATAAAGTATCTGAGAAAATAATGCCATATACCTGTTTGTAAGTTTAGCCTTGTACACATTTAACTCTTCTAAGTATTTGGAAGGCACATTCATATACAACTACAGTATTGTTTTGTATCTAAGAGACAATTGTGTGTTTGAAAGATAGAATTTGTATTTCGGATTTCAGGTTTCATAGACCGAAGGGGAGCACAATCCCAATAAATGTACTGACATGGCACCCAATAAAAACAGTTATGTATGCATACTACCCTGTAATAGGACTATGTACACACAAACTCACCATTTGTGATGCTGCTGTGTACAGATACACTCACCAAATGTGAATTAAGTATAGCTGAGGTGACTAAAAGGCTATGAAAGAACAAACACGTCTATTTTTTTACTTACGCCCCGGACCATTTGGCTGCCTAAAGACCAGAAGACTTTTTACAATTTGGCACTGCGCTGCTTTAAAACAAAATTTGCATCCTTTTCTTCCACACAAACAGAGATTTATTTTGATGGTATTTGATTGCTTCTGCGATTTTTATTTTTGGGGATATAAACAGAAAAAGACAGAAAATTTTGAAAAAAATATATATTTTCTACTTTTTGTTATTTTTGATTTCACTCCTCACTACCTATAACAGTTTCAAAGGCCAAGATAGCACAAAACCCTCCAAATGACCCCATTTTGGAAAGTAGGCACCAAAAGGAAATTGCTGAGAGGTATTCTGGGCCAGATTCACGTAGCACGGGCGCAACTTAACTTTTCCGATTTAAGTTACACCGCCGCAATTTTTCCAAGTTAGTGCCCGATCCACAAAGCACTTACCTGGAAATTTGCGGCGGTGTATCCTAAATCCGTCCGGCGCAAGGCGGGCCCAATCGAATGGGGCGAGTCCCATTTAAATTAGGCGCGCTTCCGCGCCGGACGTACTGCGCATGCTCCATTGGGTAAATTACCCGACGTGCATTGCGCTAACTGACGTCGCACCGACGTCATTTGCTTAGACGTTAACGTAAATGGCGTCCAGCGCCATTCACGGACGTCTTACGCAAACAACGTTGAGTTTTAAATTTTGACGCGGGAACGGCGGCCATACTTAACATGGCTTAAGACAACTAGGGCTCAGCCCTAGTTTTACGCGGCGTAACTCGACGTAAACGACGTAGAGTTAGATCGACGGGCCGTTCGGGACGTTCGGGGATCGCAGTAAGTATTCATTTGCATATTCTACACCGGCCGCAATGGCCTCGCCACCTAGCGGCCGGCCTAGAATTGCATCCTTAAGATCCGACAGTGTAATTCAATTCTATGAATCAGTCGCATAGTTAGAAACAGAGATACGACGGCGTATCAGTAGATACGCCGTCGTATCTAGTTTGTGAATCTGGCCCATTGAGCCCATTGAAAATGTAATGTTTTTGTTCCAAGTGATTGAAAAATTACCACATTTTTTTTTTTTTACAAAAAGTTGTCACTAAATTATATATTGCTCACACATGCCATGGTTATATGTGGAATTACACCCCAAAATACATTCTGCTACTTCTCCTGAGTACGGTGATACCACATGTGTGAAACTTTTTGGGAGCTTAGCCGCATACAGGACCCCAAAAACCAAGCACTGCCTTCAGGATTTGAAGGGCATACATTTTTGATTTCACTCCTCACTACCTATGACTAAATTAGGCGCGCTTACGCCGGCCCCATTTATGCTATGCGGCCGTAAGTTAGGAGGTAAGTACTTTGTGAATACAGTACTTGCCTCTCTGACTTAAGGCGGCGTAGCGTAAATACGATACGCTACGCCGCCTTAAAGTTGCGGCAATCTACCTGAATCCAGCTAAAAACGTTTTTTTTTTCTTTGTCTGAATTTCTCACTTCCTGTTTCTCCTCAGTAAGCTTGCCCCCATCATCCAAACAGTGGAAAGTCAGTCAGAACAGCTTACTGAACAGCTTACTAAGGAGGAACAGGAAGTGAGAAATTCAGACAAAGAAAAAAAAACATATTTAGAAGTGAAATTGAAAGAAAAGGTAAATGAACCAACAATGTACTAGCTTAATGGAACCTATTTAGAAAATAAAAAAACAAACCTTTACAACCCCTTTAAAAGAGGAGGAGAGTACTGTCAAAATCTGGTGGGAGGAAATGGTCCACCCAGGGTTGCCAGAGATGCTCATATTTGTAGACTTGATCAAGGACAACAGCTTCAATTTTGGCATGAATCATTGTTCTGGTGATTCTATGCTTGACTTCAAGGGTATGCAGAGATTTCCAGGCCTTCACTATTGTTTGCTTTGCAGCAGTAGTAATATAAATATATATATATATATATATATATAGTATATACTCAGATGGGCTTGAGACAGGTAATCTAGTACTCTGATGGGCTGGAGACAGGTACTCAGGCACTCAAATACTCTGATGGTCTGCAATAGGGATGAGCCGAACATACCCGGGTTCGGTTCGCATCAGAACGTTCGAACAGACCGCGGGTTCGCGCGAACATTTAGAACCCCATTGAAGTCTATGGGACTCGAACGTTCGAATTCAAAAACGATCATTTTAAAGACCAATATTCAATTTAATGTTGGTAAACGTCTTTCAGAACCCGGGTCTTGCCCCAGGGAACATGAAACAAAAAATATTTTAAAAACGGACGTTTTTGCGGAGCAGCGATTTTAATGATGTTTAAAGTGAAAAAAAAAAATGAAAAATTCCTTCAAATATCACACCTGCTGTGTGTCTCTAGTAGTGGCACGTGTTTAGAAATGTCCCTGCACAACATTAAATTATTATAAGAACAAAGTAATTTAATACTGGTTGCGCACGTGCTGTGTGGGAACAATATCTCGATTATTTTAGGGGTGGTGGGGGGGTGGCATTATCTTTTTGGGAAAGCAAAATTGTAGAAAAAAGGGCACCCCTCAAACATACTGTAATTGTAGCGCAACAAAGAGCCACGTGCAAAGTATTGCATCAAAAATTGTTATTAGGCGCCCTTGTTACACAGGGTCATAAAAATGTGTCCGTAGGCGCAACATAACACTGCAACCCCTCCCAATATCTGTAATTGGAGCGCAACAAGGAGCCACGTGCAAAGTATTGCATCAAAAATTGTTATTAGGTGCCCTTGTTACACAGGGGCATAAAAATGTGTCCGTAGGCGCAACATAACACTGCAACCCCTCCCAATATCTGTAATTGGAGCGCAACAAGGAGCCACGTGCAAAGTATTGCATCAAAAATTGTTATTAGGTGCCCCTGTTACACAGGGGCATAAAAATGTGTCCGTAGGCGCAACATAACACTGCAACCCCTCCCAATATCTGTAATTGGAGTGCAACAAGGAGCCACGTGCAAAGTATTGCATCAACAATTGTTATTAGGTGCCCCTGTTACACAGGGGCATAAAAATGTGTCCGTAGGTGCAACATAACACTGCAACCCCTTCCAATATCTGTAATTGGAGAGCAACAAGGAGCCACGTGCAAAGTATTGCATCAAAAATTGTTATTAGGCGCCCCTGTTACACAGGGGCATAAAAATGTGTCCGTAGGCGCAACATAACACTGCAACCCCTCCCAATATCTGTAATTGGAGCACAACAAGGAGCCACGTGCAAAGTATTGCATCAAAAATTGTTATTAGGTGCCCCTGTTACACAGGGGCATAAAAATGTGTCCGTAGGCGCAACATAACACTGCAACCCCTCCCAATTTTTGTAATTGGAGCGCAACAAGGAGCCACGTGCAAAGTATTGCATCAACAATTGTTATTAGGTGCCCCTGTTACACAGGGGCATAAAAATGTGTCCGTAGGTGCAACATAACACTGCAACCCCTCCCAATATCTGTAATTGGAGAGCAACAAGGAGCCACGTGCAAAGTATTGCATCAAAAATTGTTATTAGGCGCCCCTGTTACACAGGGGCATAAAAATGTGTCCGTAGGCGCAACATAACACTGCAACCCCTCACAATATCTGTAATTGGAGCGCAACAAGGAGCCACGTGCAAAGTATTGCATCAAAAATTGTTATTAGGCGCCCCTGTTACACAGGGGCATAAAAATGTGTCCGTAGGCGCAACATAACACTGCAACCCTTCCCAATATCTGTAATTGGAGCGCAACAAGGAGCCACGTGCAAAGTATTGCATCAAAAATTGTTATTAGGCGCCCCTGTTACACAGGGGCACAAAAAGTGTGCCTTTGGCCACGTGCAAAGTATTGCATCAAAAATTGTTATTAGACGCCCCTGTTACACAGGGGCAGAAAATTTATGCCTTAGGCCACGTGCAAAGTATTGCATCAAAAATTGTTATTAGACGCCCCTGTTACACAGGGGCACAAAAATTGTGCCTTAGGCCACATGCAAAGTATTGCATCAAAAATTGTTATTAGACGCCCCTGTTACACAGGGGCAGAAAAATTATGCCTTAGGCCACGTGCAAAGTATTGCATCAAAAATTGTTATTAGACGCCCCTGTTACACAGGGGCACAAAAATTGTGCCTTAGGCCATATGCAAAGTATTGCATCAAAAATTGTTATTAGACGCCCCTGCTACACAGGGGCAGAAAAATTATGCCTTAGGCCACGTGCAAAGTATTGCATCAAAAATTGTTATTAGACACCCCTGTTACACAGGGGCACAAAAATTGTGCCTTAGGCCACAGGCAAAGTATTGCATCAAAAATTGTTATTAGACGCCCCTGTTACACAGGGGCAGAAAAATTATGCCTTAGGCCACGTGCAAAGTATTGCATCAAAAATTGTTATTAGACGCCCCTGTTACACAGGGGCACAAAAATTGTGCCTTAGGCCACATGCAAAGTATTGCATCAAAAATTGTTATTAGACGCCCCTGTTATACAGGGGCACAAAAATTAGGCCTTAGGCCACGTGCAAAGTATTGCATCACAAATTGTTATTAGGCGCCCCTGTTAAACAGGGGCAGAAAAATTAGGCCTTAGGCACTGGTGGCGGAGCACAGAAAAACAAAATTTCTTACTAGCTAACAGCATGAAAAGTGAGGAGGAGAAGGATATTCCATCAGCAGCACAACAGGACAGTCACTCAGCATCAGCAGTCTCAAAGGGATCTGATATTTCAACACAAAATTCTTATTCAGTAACATCAGCATCAGGTGCTTGGTAGCCGGTGTTGATCCAAGCCTGATTCATTTTGATGAAGGTCAGTCGATCAACATAGTCGGTGGAGAGGCGTACCCTGTGATCGGTCACAAAGCCTCCAGCAGTACTGAATGTGCGTTCTGAAAAAAACACTGGATGCAGGGCAAGCCAGTAGCTCAATTGCGTACTGTGCAAGCTCTGGCCAGTGATCCATCCTCAAGACCCAGTAAGCCAGAGGATTTTTCGTGGGGAAGGTGTCCAAGTCGGATCTTGCCGCTAGGTATTCCCGGACCATGTAAACCAGACGCTGGTGATGGTTGCTGGAACCGGTCAGACCTTGGGGCTGCGGACTAAAAAATTGTCTGAACGCATCGGTCAGACGGCCACCTTCTCCACCGCTTTTTCTCTGACTCACCGAAGCCTCAGCAAGACGTTGTCCAGGGCCAGGTTTTGGTAATCCCCCCGGTTCTGGAAACGCATTGCACAGACCCTTCTGCAAGGCCTCCCGCAGTAGTTTCATATTCTGCTCCCTCTGCGATGGCAACATAAGATTCGTTACCTTACTCTTGTAACGTGGATCAAGGAGAGTTGCCAGCCAGTAATGATCCCTCTCCTTGATAGCACGTACACGAGGATCCTTACGCAGGCTTTGCAGGATCAGGGAGGCCATGCAGCGTAGGTTTGCAGAGGCATTCGGGGCACAGTCCTCTGGGTCTCTGAGGACGACAGGATCCTCAGCCACCTCATCCCAGCCGCGTAAAAGTCCACGTGTTCCATGGGACTGTAAATGATCCCTTGAAGACTGCTGCTGTTGATGCTGAGTGCTAGGCTCCACCTCCATGCTGCTGATACAATCCTCCTCCTCCTCCTCTTCCTCATCCTCCTCCTCCTCTTCCTGTGTTCCAGGTGGGCAAGCAGGAACAGTGTCTGGATAAAGGGGGCCTTGAGAGGTAAGGAAGTCCTCCTCTTCCTCCCTCTGTTCTGCCTCAAGGGCCCTGTCCATTATTCCACGTAGGGTGTGCTCCAACATGTGAATAAGCGGGACAGTCTCACTGATGCATGCACTGTCACTGCTCACCATCCTCGTGGCCTCCTCAAATGGTGACAGGACAGTGCATGCATCCCTGATCAAGGCCCACTGGCGTGGTGAAAAAAACCCAAGCTCCCCTGAGCCAGTTCTGCTGCCATATTGGCACAGGTACTCATTGATGGCCCTCTGCTGCGTGTGCAGCCGCTGCAGCATAGCCAACGTAGAGTTCCATCTGGTGGGCATGTCACAGATTAGGCGGTTCTTGGGCAGGTTGTATTCCCTCTGGAGGTCTGTCAGCCGAGCAGTGGCATTATATGACCTCCGGAAATGCACACAGACTTTCCTGGCCTGCCTCAGGACATCCTGTAAGCCAGGGTACCTGCCCAAGAACCGCTGCACCACCAAATTGAGAACATGCGCAAAACAGGGCACATGGGTGAGTTTTCCACGTCGCAGGGCAGAGAGGAGGTTGGTGCCATTATCGCTGACCACCATTCCAGGCTTCAGCTGGCGTGGCGTCAACCACCTCTGAGCCTGCCCCTGCAGAGCTGAAAGAACCTCTTCCCCAGTGTGGCTCCTGTCTCCCAAGCACACCAGCTCTAGGACCGCATGGCATCTCTTGGCCTGCATTCCTGCGTAGCCCGTCATACGCCTACGGAGCACGGCTGGTTCTGAGCCAACATCACCACAGGAAGAGGCCACAGAGGAAGAAGAAGAGGAGGGGGTGGAGGAGATAGGTGTGTCACAAGCAGTTGTAGTGTTTTGGAGGCGTGGTGGTGGAACAACCTCCAAAACTACTGTACCTTGACCTGCGTCCTTCCCAGCTGCCAGCAGAGTCACCCAATGGGCCGTAAAAGACAGGTAACGTCCCTGTCCATGCCTGCTGGACCATGAGTCAGCGGTAAGATGCACCTTACCACTGACCGCCCTGTCCAGCGAGGTATGGACATTGCCTTCCACATGCCGGTAGAGAGCCGGAATCGCCTTCCGTGAAAAAAAGTGGCGTTTGGGTACTTGCCACTGAGGTACTGCACATTCCACAAACTCACGGAAGGGGGCAGAATCTACCAACTGAAAAGGTAGCAGTTGAAGTGCTAGCAATTTTGCTAAGCTAGCATTCAACCGCTGGGCATGTGGATGGCTGGGAGCGTACTTCTTTTGGCGCTGCAGAAGCTGGGGCAGGGAAATTTGTCTGGTAATATCAGTAGATTGGCCGGATGTACTACCACTACTACATTGTGACACACCTATTTCTACACCTTCGGTGCAGGCTGCAGAGAGGACTGGGGGTCTAGTGGGGTTTGAGGTCACAGAAGGGCAAGGGGAGGACCGATTTGGTCTTTGGTGTGGGTCTTTCTGGTATGCCTGCCAACGAGCTGCATGGCAGGTCGACATATGTCTGGACAAGCATGTGGTGCCCAAGCGGGTGATGTTTTGGCCACGCGAGATACGCTTGAGACATATGTTGCAAACAGCAAAGGTAGGATCTGATGGACAGGTTTCAAAAAAGGCCCGCACCAAAGAACTTTTGCTGTACCGTTGAGACACAGCAGCGCCACGTAATGCAGTTGGTGTACTGCCCTTAAGCTGACCCCTGGAGGGCTTCCTGCCTCTTTGAAGATGTGCCTGTGCCTCGTCCTCTTCCTCCTCCTCCTCTCTCCTACCAGGCACCCAGGTAGAGTCAATGACCTCATCATCCCCTCCCTCCTCATCATCACTGGCGACAACCTGGCAGTATGCTCCAGCTGGGGGAACATCACTCCCAGATTGTTGTCCCTCTCGGCCACCCCCTCTCCCTGGGCTCACATCAATGCCTTCCTCTATCAGTGTTTCGTCATCGGAGTCTTCAAAACGCTGCGCATCTTCAGCTAGCATGTACCCAACACTGTGTTGAAACAGTTCGGGGGACTCCTCAGGAGGACACGGTGGGACTAGGGAAGGATTGTGTGATCCCATTGTGCAGAGGGTAGAGGACGCCTTGCCAGCTGCTTTGCCAGACAAACTATAATCAGTCTGTGTGAGAGAGGATGAGGAGGATGAGGACCGCTTGGTCATCCACTCAACTAATTTCTCAGCATGTTGAGGCTCAACACGGCCAGCTCCCGAAAAGAAGGACGAGCGGCCACGGCCACCTGCTGAAGAGGATGCACCACATCCATCACCAGCGTTACCTCTAGATGCAGAGCCTGCTTGCCCTCGTGACTCTCTGCCTCCCTTTGTCCTTCCAGCCATAGTTATGCGTTCAGGTGTTATGTAACAAAATAGACGCTGTCACACCAACTGCGTTCAGATGGTATGAAACAGCAACCACACAGTAAGAGCGACTTGGCTCAAGTGTAAAGTAACAAAATAGTCGCAGTCACACCAACTGCGTTCAGATGGTATTAAACAGCAACCACACAGTAAGAGCGACTTGGCTCAAGTGTAAAGTAACAAAATAGTCGCAGTCACACCAACTGCGTTCAGATGGTATTAAACAGCAACCACACAGTAAGAGCGACTTGGCTCAAGTGTTATGTAACAAAATAGTCGCTGTCACACAAACTGCTTTCAGATGGTATTAAACAGCAACCACACATTAAGAGCGACTTGGCTCAAGTGTAAAGTAACAAAATAGTCGCAGTCACACCAACTGCGTTCAGATGGTATTAAACAGCAACCACACAGTAAGAGCGACTTGGCTCAAGTGTTATGTAACAAAATAGTCGCTGTCACACCAACTGCTTTCAGATGGTATTAAACAGCAACCACACAGTAAGAGCGACTTGGCTCAAGTGTAAAGTAACAAAATAGTCGCAGTCACACCAACTGCGTTCAGATGGTATTAAACAGCAACCACACAGTAAGAGCGACTTGGCTCAAGTGTTATGTAACAAAATAGTCGCTGTCACACCAACTGCTTTCAGATGGTATTAAACAGCAACCACACAGTAAGAGCGACTTGGCTCAAGTGTAAAGTAACAAAATAGTCGCTGTCACACCAACTGCGTTCAGATGGTATTAAACAGCAACCACACAGTAAGAGCGACTTGGCTCAAGTGTTATGTAACAAAATAGTCGCTGTCACACAAACTGCTTTCAGATGGTATTAAACAGCAACCACACAGTAAGAGCGACTTGGCTCAAGTGTAAAGTAACAAAATAGTCGCAGTCACACCAACTGCGTTCAGATGGTATTAAACAGCAACCATACAGTAAGAGCGACTTGGCTCAAGTGTTATGTAACAAAATAGTCGCTGTCACACCAACTGCTTTCAGATGGTATTAAACAGCAACCACACAGTAAGAGCGACTTGGCTCAAGTGTAAAGTAACAAAATAGTCGCAGTCACACCAACTGCGTTCAGATGGTATTAAACAGCAACCACACAGTAAGAGCGACTTGGCTCAAGTGTTATGTAACAAAATAGTCGCTGTCACACAAACTGCTTTCAGATGGTATTAAACAGCAACCACACAGTAAGAGCGACTTGGCTCAAGTGTAAAGTAACAAAATAGTCGCTGTCACACCAACTGCGTTCAGATGGTATTAAACAGCAACCACACAGTAAGAGCGACTTGGCTCAAGTGTTATGTAACAAAATAGTCGCTGTCACACCAACTGCTTTCAATGGTATTAAACAGCAACCACACAGTAAGAGCGACTTGGCTCAAGTGTAAAGTAACAAAATAGTCGCAGTCACACCAACTGCCTTTAGTTGCTATTAAGCAGCACACACGCAGTAATATCGACTGTGGTCAAATGCGATTTAACAGCACGCACGCAGTGACACCAACTGCCTTTAGTTGCTATTAAACAGCACGCACGCAGTAATAGCGACTGCGGTCAAATGCGATTTAACAGCACGCACGCAGTGACACCAACTGCCTTTAGTTGCTATTAAACAGCACGCACGCAGTAATAGCGACTGCGGTCAAATGCGATTTAACAGCACGCATGCAGTGACACCAACTGCCTTTAGTTGCTATTAAACAGCACGCACGCAGTAATAGCGACTGCGGTCAAATGCGATTTAACAGCACGCAGTGACACCAACTGCCTTTAGTTGCTATTAAACAGCACGCACGCAGTAATAGCGACTGCGGTCAAATGCGATTTAACAGCACGCACGCAGTGACACCAACTGCCTTTAGTTGCTATTAAACAGCACGCATGCAGTAATAGCGACTGTGTTTCTGTGCAATTCAATAGCCCAGTTGCATTAACAGCGACTGCGCTTCTGTGCAAATAAATTGCACACGTGCAGTAACAGGTAATGCGTCTGTGTGTGCAATTAACTAGCACACGTTAAATAACACAGAATAATTATATTTAAAGTAAATCCCTAATGCAGGCAATACAACACGTTAGAGCACTGCATGTAGAACAATCTCCTGCCTGACAGATACTAATAGATAAACTAGCTGAGCTATACAGTTTATAAATATATTGACAACGCCTAAGGATGTGAATATATTCTCTACAAACTGTACTTTTAACTATACTGACTACACTTCCTACTCTATCTATCTATCTATCTATCTATCTATCTATCTATCTATCTATCTATCTATCTATCTATCTAGTTAAGACACTGTGGCCCAGATTCAGGTAGAATCGCACAATATTTGCGTGGGCAAAGAGCAACAATTTTTCTCTGCGCCCACGCAAATATTTCGCTTTGCCCGCGATTCACGGAGCAGTTGCTCCGTAAATTGCGCAGGCGATATGCTAAATAGCCCTGCGTAAGGGCACCTAATGTAAATGATCCCGCCGGGGGCGGGAATCATTTAAATTAGGCGCGCTCCCGCGCCGAGCGAACAGCGCATGCTCCGTCGGGAAACTTTCCCGACGTGCATTGCGGCAAATGACGTCGCAAGGACGTCATTTGCTTCTAAGTGAACGTGAATGGCGTCCAGCGCCATTCACGGTTCACTTACGTAAACGACGTAAAATTTGAACGTCGCGAGCGGGAAGCGCAGCTATACTTTAGCATTGGCTGCGCCTGCTATTAGCAGGAGCAGCCTTATGCTAAAGTGGCCATACGGAAACTCCGTACCTTGCGTGCGCAGGGCCCGCGCAACTTTTGTGAATCGGTGGTAGTATGCAATTTGCATACTATACGCCGATCACAATGGCCGCGCCCCCTAGCGGCCAACGCAAGAATGCAGCCTGGGATGTGAAGGCATAAGGATGCTTATGTCTGTCACATCCTAGGCTGCAGTCGGTGTAGCGAGGTTCCTGAATCAGGAGCACTCGTTACACCGGAGCAAGTAAGCCCTTGCGCCGCGCAACCTATGGTTGCGCGGGCGCAAGTGCTTCTTGAATCTGGGCCTGTGTCTCTATCTCTCTATCTCTCTCTGTCTGACTGACTGATCTTCTCTAGAACCGCCAACACACTACACTAGGCAGCCGTGCAGGCTGCCTTTTATAGTGGGGGGCGTGTACTAATCCCCCTGAGCCATAATTGGCCAAAGCCACCCTGGCTTTGGCCAATTATGGCTCTTCGTTTTTTGAGCGCTGTGATTGGCCAAGCATGCGGGACATACAGCATGCTTGGCCAATCATCAGCGCTCAACGCCCCAGTAAATTATGGGACGTTTTGTGTCATTCGAATTTGGCGCGAACAAACCGTTTTGTTCGATTTTCGACGAACGATCGAACGACCGATGTTCGATTCGAACATACGTTCGAATCGAACGCGGAGCTCATCCCTAGTCTGCAACATAAATACAGTTACATAACATTCATATTGTAATGCGTAAAAAAGAAAATTATCTTGCAAAGTAAATTGTATGGTTTCTTTAGGCTTTAGAGTACTTACATTTAGAGTTCATGGAAAAATACAGAAAAATAATAAGAGCACAGTTTGTGAGAATTTCACGCTGGCTGAAAAGGAACCACACAGTTAACATGGGTGGATGGGCATAGAGCTCTGAACCAGCTATCAGTTTGCATCCACAAGAGACACCCAGAGGGCTGCACCAAAAAAGGGAGTGATACAATCTAAAAGATCATAAAAATAGAAGAAAAAAAAAACAATCAAACTTTTAAGGTAGGTGTACAGACAGACTCATTGTGTGTGTGGTGGAAAAACAGAGGCATAAAGAGCACAGAGTTGCCTGTAGTTAAATAGTAGATTTACCTCTCATTTGGATGATGAAAACACCAACATCACAGTGGCCATGCTTGGGATGAGACATGCCATCTGTGTGAGCACCCTTAAAGCGGTTGTAAACCGCATAAACTTTTTTTTTTTTTTAAACCTGCAAGGCAAAAGGCATAATCGGCTAGTATGCACCGCATACTAGCCGATTATGAAATACTTACCTCGGAACGAGGTAAACACCACTTACCTGGTCCACGCCGAGCAGGATGTCATCTTGCTCCGGCGTGTCTTCCGGGTATCGCCGCTCCAGCGCTGTGATCGGCTGGAGCGGCGATGACGTCATTCCTGCGCGTGCGCGTGGGAGATTTAAAATCGGCAGGGTCCGGCGGATGCCGGTCCTATCGCCGTGGATTTCCCCCTGCGCATGCGCTGCCCGCATTGCGAGGGGAATATCTCCTAAACCGTGCAGGTTTAGGAGATATTCTCCTTACCTACAGGTAAGCCTTATTGTAGGCTTACCTGTAGGTAAAAGTCAAAATAGTGGGTTTACAACCACTTTAAAACTCCAGGCGGTAACCCCGAGCGTGACTCGGGTTGTATTTTTCCTGCTTGCGATCGGTATCCCCGAGTCACGCTCTGGGTAAGCTATGCAGAGCCTGCAGCGTGCGCTGGCTTACCTTGTCCTGGATCCAGCGATGTCACCGCGCTGTGTGAGCGAGCGGGACCTCGCTCGATTCACACAGCGTCTTCCTGTGCCGCCGATCTCCATTCCCTGCGACGTTACGACGCACGGGAGCGGAGATCAGCGCCAAATTCAAAAATGTAAACAAACACCTTACATACAGTATATTGTAATCTTATAGATTACTGTATGTAAAAAAAAACACACACCCCTTGTCCCTAGTGGTCTGCCCAGTGCCCTGCATGTTCTTTTATATAATAAAAACTGTTCTTTCTGCCTGCAAACTGTAGATTGTCCATAGCAACCAAAAGTGTCCCTTTATGTAAAAAATGGTTTTAGATCAGCTAAAAAACAGCGATAATAAATTATAATCACTTGCAGAATTGTGCGATAGCGATTTGTGGGGAAATTCGTCATAAAAAAAAAAAATAATGACAGCGACAATTCTGCAACTGAGAAAATTTCAGTGATTTTGAGTTGATTACATTATTGAATAATTTTATTAGAATTATATTATTATTTGTTATAATTGTGTAGCGCTGACATTCTTGTATATTGATGTGTGTTTGCATACTTTAATACAACGTCTATGGACATTGCTATGTTTAAGTATTTGGAGCTAGTGACCAAATACTGGTAATGCAGAGAGATGTTTTGTTTAGTATTTTGGTTGCCTTGGAGACAAAGAGAGACCCAAATACTGGTAATGCAGAGAGATGTTTTGTTGAGGTTTTTGGTTGCCTTGGAGACGAGGGGAGACAGGAGTGTAAACAAAAGCCTTCTGGAGGCTGATGCCGAGCTGCTGGGGAGGGAAGGCTGAGCTCGGAGAGCTAGAGGACAGTGGCCGGATTGCAGAGACCGAGAGACACTCATCCGAGCATCAGAGAACCGGATCCATCCAGCGGAGCTGAACAGAGCTGACAGAGAAGCAAGTTGCAGTCACAGGACCCTGAACAAAAGTTACTACCCGGAGCTCCGATCCAGTGGGTGAGCGGGTCACGACCCACAGTTTGCTAAGTTTACACGCAGTTAGACTCATATACAGGCCTCACTGGGATTTATAGTTCCACAGAGGAACTGAAACTGAGAAGGCTTGAGGCCTATCTAATTTGACATTTCAAGCGATTTTAAAATAGTTGTTGCAGTTACACCAGGAGCATTTTCACTTCAATTTGACTCCTCAAAACTGTGGATTACAAATCACTTTAGCTAGCGAAGAAAAGAAGATCCAAGACCAAGTACTTTAAGTGAGATCTCACGCATAGCTAATAAAGTAGGGGGAGCTCCCAGGTATAAAATGTTTATGTATACTGTTTTCAAATAGCTTATGTTTAAATCAATTGTGCTGTCGTCTTACGTTGGGATGACAGCACAATTACTGTAATAACTTCTTTGCATATTTCACAGTAAAATATATCTCTGGTTAAGTATCCAGTTGTTGTGGCGTACTGTTTTTCTCACTCCAAGTGCAGTCAGTGGATCCTGGGGTTATAATACAGGTATTTTGTATTGTCTTACATTGTATTGTATTGCATTGCATCACAGCTGTGCCAAGGGGATTGAGCCAAGTTAGTGGGGTTTATTAGTAGAGTGCAGGCCCAAATTAAACCAGCAGCTCCTTCGGGGGTCAGTGCTACAATTATTTATAATTATTTATTATATTATAATTTATCATTTTGTTTTTAAAAAAATTTCATACCCGGGATGCCTATTAGATTCTTGTTTGGTCAGATTTAAGTGAGTTATTCCTAAGAATTACAGGCCTACAGTATAAAACGCCAAATTCTCTTGCAAATAATTGTACCGCTTTTGGTACGTAATTCCAGACAGAATCATACCGCCAGAGAGGTTAAGTAGAGAGTTACCTGATAGGAGAGCTAATCCTCACAGGGGGTGGTGCTAATTTTCCTGCATCATGTGTGTATGGAAAACAGCTGACACTGGACACAGAGCTTCTCCCTGACGCAGAGGCGCAAGGTGTAGCCCCACCCATCGGACATGATGGCATCACATGCCAGCATGTCACCATCGGGGATGTTCTCCAACTGCGTCAAAGACACAGTGGAGACAAATAGACGCTCCTCCTCATACTTGGGCCCGTATGGAGACAGGGAAATTCCCCTGTTATAACTATAAAAAATAGGATGTCTTGATATCACAACTAACAACTATTGTTTGTTGGCCATAGAAAGAGTTGGATTCTGACCAAATGTACTCTGGGTTTCAGACAATATGAAAGATTTCTCTGTTATTTTCATGTATATGTTTTTATACTTTAAAAAAATATTGGTTAAAAAAAAAAGTCCCTCTGTTTATATTAGGAATTATTCATTCCAGCTGTTATTTTTGGGATGTGGCATCATAAGTCTTCTTTTTAAGACTTAGTATAATATCCTCTGGGGCAGATCCACAAAGAGAGTACGCCGGCGTATCTACTGATATGCTGGCGTACTTTCAAATTTCCCGCGTTGTATCTTTGTTTTGAATCCTCAAAACAAGATCCGACAGCATCTGGGTTAGATCCGACGGCATCTGGGTTAGATCCGACAGGCGTACGTCTTCGTACGCCTTCGGATCTAAGATGCAATACTTCGGCGTCCGCTGGGTGGCGTTCCCGTTGTTATCCGCGTCGAGTATGCAAATTAGCTATTTCCGACGATCCACGAACGTACGAGCGGCTGTCGCATTATTTTACGTCGTCTCTAGTCGGCTTTTTCCGGCGTATAGTTAAAGCTGCTATTTTGTGGTGTACGCAATGTTAAGTATGGCCGTCGTTCCCGCTTATAATTAAAAAAAAAAAATTAGTTTGCGTAAGTTGTCCGTGAATCGGGATGGACGTAATTTACGTCCACGTCAAAACAATGACGGAAATTTAGGGACGGCGCATGCGCAGTTCGTTCGGCGTGGGGACGCGCTTCATTTAAATGAAACACGCCCCCTACTCGCCGATTTGAATTACACGCCATTATGCCACGAGAGATAGACTACGCCGCCGTAACTTATGGCGCAAATTCTTTCTGGATTCAAAGCAAACAAAAGTAAGTTACGGCGGCGTAGCGTATCTCAGATACGCTGCTCCGGGGCAGATCTTTGTGGATCTGCCCCTCTGTTTTGATCTGAATAGAAATCAATTTAATAACTGAAATGCTCTGTAGTAACCTATTTGTTTTCATAAAAAATCCCTGTACTTTATAATGATTGTCTTTGTGTAATATTGCAGATAAATAGTCAAAAGATTGGAGAGAATATTCGAATGATCAACATTCATTTTAGTTAAGAAACTGATAAAATGCCTCCAGCCCTCCAATCATCAGACCCAAAATGACAATCTGGTAGCTCTGGCAATTGCTTTAGTGGGCAGCACTTGGCATTGAATTCAACAATTTAATTATCTGCTTGTAGCATTGCTTGTAACACAACAGCCTTGGATTGCAGTCACAGTACACAGTTTTGAGCTAAAGGATGAACCGTGTTTATGTGCAAAGAAAGGTTTGCTTATTTCCCGTGCTTTGTTTAATATAGATGTTGTGGAGTACAAAGAGAGTACACAGGAATTATTTTTATTTCAAGGATACATTTATGTTATATTGACTGGCAACAATGTGCTGATTCTGGACACAAGAGGGAAACTAAAATTCATTATTCCAAAGAAAATTCACAGAGAAGTAAACTGACCTTGCATTTTATTTATACTGTCTTGTGTTCACTGGCAGCACTTCAATAGTTAACAACTCAGAGATTAGGTTCCCTGAGTGAGATGTTTTTTTTTTTTTTCTGTGATTGCTAGTGATTGTCGGAGCTGCTTCATGTGCTGTAGACATAAAAGACTGTAATGCTGTCATATATTACTGTACCACATGTGTGTATTCAGTTTTGTGAAGGCACCTACTGTGATTCCTTCACTGCATTTGCCTAGCATGGCCCTAAACTCTGCTTTTTGACACTTGATATTTAGGGTTTCAGGTTAAAACTAAGGTAAACATATTTTTCTAAATTATTTAACTTCATACTGCTAATGTAAAAAAGGCATCTGAGGTCAGCTATTTAACCACTTTTATCATTTTGTTTACACATTTTCTCACTTATTCCAACTAAAATCTTTCTTAAATTCATGAGAAGAAGTTGAGCGCCACCTCGCTGACTGTTCTATTGTTGACAATATGTACAATGCTACATATTGTACATATATGTACATGCTTCTGCATATTGTATGTTATTTTCATAACTTTTTAATAACAACATACAAACTAACTAATATAAAAAAAAATGCCCTGGACCACTTAGAGCTTTAGGCCCAGATTCAGAAAGGACTTACGACGGCGCAGCGCCAAGTCCTAATCCGAGCCGTCGTATCTATGCGCCTGATTCTTAGAATCAGTTACGCATAGATATCCATTAGACACAACAGGCGTAAGTCTCTTACACCGTCGGATCGTAACTGCAGATTTTTTCTGACCGCTAGGTGGCGCTTCCGTCGAATTCCGCGTCGAGTATGCAAATTAGCTAGATACACAAATTCACAAACGTACGCCCGACCGACGCAGTAAAGTTACGACGTTTACGTTAGGCTTTTCCCGGCGTATAGTTGCCCCTGCTATATGAGGCATAAGTGCGGCGTACCAATGTTAAGTATGGCCGTCGTTCCCACGGCAAAATTTGAAAAAGTTACGTAGTTTGCGTAAGTCGTCCGTGAATGGGGCTGGACGTCATTTACGTTCACGTCTAAACCAATGATGTCCTTGCGACGTACTTTGGAGCAATGCAAACTGGGAAATTCCACGGACGGTGCATGCGCCGTTTGGCAAAAACATCAATCACGTCGGGTCACAGTAGATTTACATAAAACACGCCCCCCTGATCCAAATTTGAATTAGGCGGGCTTAAGCCAGCCAATTTACGCTACGCCGCTGCAACTTACGGAGCAAGTGCTTTGAGAATACAGCACTTGCCCGTCTAAGTTGCGGAGCCGTAACATAAAGCGGATACGTTACGCCCACACAAAATTACGCCGCTGACTGTGAATCTGGCCCTTAGAGTTTTATCATAGCCTTACTAGAGTTTTATTAAAGCTTTACTGAATCTAAGGTGACCTCACAGTTAGCCTTACTGATATCCAGAAACTGTAATTTTACAGTAAAACCTTGGTTTGAGAGTAACTTGGTTTGAGAGAGTTTTGGAAGACGAGGAACATTTTTTAACCACTTCAGCCCCAGAAGATTTTACCCCCTTCCTGACCAGAGCACTTTTTATAATTTGGCACTGAGTGTTATTTATGAAAGGAAAATCCACTTTGCACTACAAGTGAAAACTACAAGTGCAAAGTGCACTTTAAATTGCACTAAAAGTGCACTTGGAAGTGCAGTCGCTGTAAATCTGAGGGGTAGATCTGAAATGAGGGGAAGCTCTGCTGATTTTATCATCCCATCATGTGCAAGCTAAAATGCTGTTTTTTTATCTTCCTTGCATGTTCCCCTCGGATCTACAGTGACTGCACTTCCAAGTGCACTTTCAGTGCAATTTCAAGTGCACTTTGCACTTGTAGTTTGCACTTGTAATGCAAAGTGGATTTGCCTTTCGAAATAACCCCCACTGTGTCACTTTTTCCCCCACAAATAGTTTTCTTTTGGTGCTATTTGATTACCTCTGTGTTTTTTTTTTATTGTTTGCTCTAAAAAAAAAAAGAGTCAAAATTTTTAAAACAAAAACAATATTTTTAACTTTTTGCTATAATAAATACCCCTAAAATTGTTTTTAAAAAACAAATTTCTTCATCAGTTTAGGCCATTAAGTATTCTTCTACAAATGTTTGGTAAAACAAATGCAATAAACATATTGATTGGTTTGCACAAAAGTTATAGCATCTACAAACTATGGGAAAGATTTATGGCATTTTTAATATTTATTTTTTTACTAGTAATGGCGGTGATCTGTGATTTTTAGCGGTATTACGACATTGCGATGGACAGATCGGAGACTTTTGACACATTTTTGGGACGATTGACATTTATAGAGCGCTCAGTGCTATGAATATGCACTGATTACTACATACAGTAAATGTCACTGGCAGGGAAGGGGTTAACACTAGGGGCCGATCAAGGGGTAAAGTGTGTGTTCCCTCACTGTGTTCTAGCTGTGTGGGGAGGGGAGTAACTAGGAGAGGTGACAGATTGCTGTTTCTAGAAACACACAATCTGCTTTCTCTCCTCTGACAGTACAGGGATTTGTGTGTCTACACACAAATCCCTGCACTAGTGCTCGTGCCCACAATTGCGCGTGACCGACAGTGATCACGTCTGCTGGCCATGCGCATGCCCTCTGGTGGCTCTCCTGGGCAAAGCTGTATATGTACGGGATTTCGCCCAGGAGAGACATTCTGCCACAGTATATCTGCGTGAGCTGGTCAGGAACCGGTTAATACATTTTGACTTGATAAACAAGCAAAGTCTTCATATACAAGTAGAATCACATCACAACTGAGTATAATAGAGAAGAGAGGTGCCTCTAAGTAGAAGAGAGGTGCCTATTAGTGTAGTAATATGGTTATATTTAATGAAGGTACAACATTTAGAAACTTACATTGTTGATGAATAAAAGAGGTACATCTAAGTTTGCAGGCAACCACGTTAAAGCTGTCCACATAGACCATTCTCCACACCGCCATCAACATCATCCCTTCCTCACTACCGCTTCAAGCCTCGTTTTTAGATCGCTCTACTGCAGGTTAGTCTTCCTGGTCATGATTGCAGACTGACAGTGGTGAGAGCCAGTGGTGCGGAGGACAATGTATGTGGCCGATTTAACCCCGATGCCTGCATACGTAGATGTGCCTGTTTTAATCATCAACCATGTGAGGTGCTAAATGTTGTACCTTCATTAATGTAACCATATTGCTACATATTGCCTTTCTTCTCTTTTATTACTCTGTAGTTGCTTCTAATCCCCTTGTGGAGGCTGCCATTTGTGGATGGACATTTTATGGTTACACAACCAACCACATTGCTATAATATTTTTATATAGACTATAAACTGGAGGACTTATGAATAAATGGTTGTGGAAAAAATCATCTAAGTTTCCATTATTTCTTACGGAGAAATTCACTTTGATATACAAGTGCTTTGGATTACATCCCATTGAAAACGTCAACGTATGACGAAACGCGTCTGCGTTAACGGCGTGCAGTGACGTCACCGCGTTCGTACGAGGAGGAAGGGCTCCTGTATATGCCGGCCGGCATTTATTTCTTACATGCCTGTATTACACATCATTGATGTAAGTAGGTTTTTAACTTTTAATTAAATACTTTTGTGGACGTATTACGCTATGTGCGGTTCTTTCCTTATATGACATATTGCTGGGCTCCCGGAACGGGCTATAAGGATCTGTCTATACCAACCAGTCACATCCCTCCGTGGATTCTATGGTTCAAAGATCTATGCTGCACTTTCGATTCCATCCTGTGTTGTGATCCCATTTCCCTGGATATCCCGCTGTGGAGTAATAGATAAAGGCTGATATTTATCTATTTTCTGGTAAGCCTCAGTCCATGTGGTGGTGGCTCACTCAATCATCAGTGCACCGGGTGTTGTTTGTTCCAGAACTTCAGTTTTTTTTTTACTTTATTATCACATTGATTGTGTGAATTCACAAGGACTTGATTGTTACATAATTAGGCTGGCACAAATTTTCTCTTTTTTTCTTTGGATTACAAGCATGTTTTCAGAACAAATTATACTCGCAATCCAAGGTTTTACTGTACTTATCTTAGTACAGTTTGTATTAATTTTTATGTTGAACCCATACAGCCCTTACACCCAGTACAATACCTGAGGGGTGCACAGGCTGTATGAAGCATTTGTTTTTCCACTAAAATGTTACTTTGTTAAATTCATGACAAGAAGTTGAGCATGGCTTCACCAACTGTTCTATTGTTGACAATATGTAAAATGCTATTATCTTACTGCATATTGTATGTTATGTATATTGTAACAGGATGGCCTGTGACACCCATAGACTTTGTGAGGATGGGGGATACTCCTGTGTCAGCATCACTGATAACTCTTGGGTCTGAGTCCACCCTGCGCCCTTTGGGCAAAGGGTGGCTAATCATAATTCATGTATTACATGAGATGGGACATTAATAATAGTCCATATTGCAGGATCTTGAGAGATTGCAAGTTGTTGGTTAATTATGACCCCAACCAGTCAATAGTGACTCATCTCTCTGTGAAGACTGTTAATATGTTAAATAAGGCTGGCTTTTGAAAGGCCTTTAATTGTGTGATAACACTGTCTAAAACCTATTGATGTTTAGAGGTGTGAATAGGTGTCAAGCTGTATGCGGAGACAGAAAGTTTGCCTAGGGAACTCAGTGTGTGATGTTTTTTTGTTTTGTTATGCTGTTAATGAAGTAATGTGCAGTAATTAGACATGATAATTATAGGCCGGCGCCGACCTGTCTAGAATGGTTAGTAATTAGCCTTAGTGTGTGGGTGGGGAGTTGATTGTTCCGTTAATGCCCTGTACTGTATATAAGACTGAGAAGAAACCATTAAAGCTGTTCATTACATTTGAAACCAGAAGCACAGAGCTGTGTGTCTCGTGTCTGGGGGGAATTCTTATGGATTGGGTCCTGTTGGTTGGAGTGTCGATAAGTATGTGAGAGAGTCTATTGCGCTACTGCGAGTGTTGGAACGTTAAAAGAACTCGTGTGAAAGATATGCAGCTGCTGTATCTTGGGGTGCACCAAACCGTGAATAGAGTATGAAAGAAAAATAGTGATCAGCGCTTACATAGGACAAAATACAACTAAATCATATATATCAGTGCAAACCTGTCATAAAGTTAGTGCTATACTTATATGATTGGCTGCAGCAACTGGTCACCCTAAGGTGATATGCCAATCAACTGTCAGACCAAATAAACCAGGACAGTGACCTCTAACTGAAAAAACACAGTGAATAAAATATATGGAAAAAGAAGGGAATAGTCAATATTAAACAAATTATGGTGTGCAGTATATGACTGCAGAAGTCACTGAGCTAGTGTGGTATCACTCATTGGTAAAGATGGGGGATGGGTCTTCTATATCTGGTGAATACATCCAGCAGCAGTCTCACAATGCCCTTACCTTCATTCAGTAGTAAAATCGCATAAAGGGCAGATGCTGTCTTCCCCTGTGGATTCACCGTCGCCAGTCCCCTGTTCCTCCAAAGCTCCACTGTTATCCTGATCAGACAGAAGGTCCTCGAGTGTGGTGTCCTCCGGTCCGTCCGTATGTGTAACAAAGGTAGAGCCCGGTGTAAAGGGAGAGGTACCAAAAAATGGTGAAGCACGTCCAGGCGAAGGGTAAAACTTTTATTCGAAATAATTGCGATACAGTGCGGTTTGTATTCGCCGCCCAGCGCAGAGCTCGGCGTCAGACTAGCCTGCTACAGTCTGCTGGCCTCCGGTTGGTTGCCTGTGTCATGTGGTTCCTTGTCCTACGTCGTTGCGTCACCGTCTCGTGACTTCATCAGGGATCGATAAGCTGTCTTGGATGTGATGGAAGGTCGTAAACGGAGGTGACCGTTACATATATATAATAATGTGAGTAATTAAAGAGGAAGTATTTTATCTTGAGTATATGGACGAGGGCAGGACCTGGATTTGTTGAGCCAGTGGAGGTTAACAGCAAAGGATAAAGGGATGAGTGACCTAGTAGGAGATAAAAAAGGGAGCATGTTCCATATTGTCATGTCATTATTATGCCACAATCATGCAAGTCTTTAATCCAGTGAGCAGATGGAAAGCCATGTAAAGGGGGTTGTGTGAGCCAATAGATGAAAGGATCATGGATGTTCTACACTGTCATACAAACAGACAAGAGAACATATTTCTATTTGTGTTTACTATCTTCATTTTGTTCTTGAGTACTCACTGATGGAGAAAAAAAAATTCTATAATTTTTTCTAATATGTACGATTTAAATTGTTCTTTGATAAAACATTATTCTGAGAAAAAGTCCTAGCAATTTTTCAAACGATAAGTACATTTTACTCTACTTATCACATAACATACCCTTGGAAATGTAGGCCGCACCTATGCCTCCTTTAATACCAAATGTTACCTTGTAATGAATAAAGACACTCAACATCGTAACTTGGTGTATAATTGGCCGCTGCATGTTTATAGTGTAAACTGAAAAAAACTAAAATCAATTCAATCATTTTATTAATACATAAAATACTCACTTAAATAATAAATATAAACAGCTCAGTCTTCAGGACTCGAGCAATACCGCATATCAATAAAACAAGTCCCCCCTTTAAATGTAAAGGGTGACAAAACCACATGACTTGCCTGCGACAAGGGTGGGGGGTGGGGAGCTTGTTGCTGTACTCTGACCAGCTGTGAGGAATTTCCCGCTGGGGGCCCCCTTGTATAGATGAGCCCCACTTCCAGAATGTTTCCGCTGGTCATGTGACCTTCTGGAACATTCCAATGCGGTCATGTCACATTCCCCAATATTCTCCAATAACCCCGATTTTTCCGCCTGCCATACTATTATGCCGCGTACACACGATCAGTCAAACCGATGAGAACAGTCTGATGGACTGTTTTCATCGGACCAAACCGATCGTGTGTGGGCCCCATCGGTTATTTATCCATAGGTTAAAAAAAAGCAATCTTGTTTTAAATTTAACCGATGGATACCTAACCGATAGAAAAAAAAACGATCGTTTGTAGGCACGTCCATCGGTTAAAAATCCATGCATGCTCAGAATCAAGTTGACGCATGCTTAGAAGCATTGAACTTCGTTTTTTTCAGCACGTTGTTGTGTTTTACGACACCGCGTTCTGACACGATCGTTTTTTTAACCGATGGTGTGTAGGCACGACTGACCATCAGTCAGCTTCATCAGTCAGATGGACCGGTCGTGTGTACAGGGCTTAAATCTTTCTTAAAGATACCACGACTCCCTTTTTTTCTTAAATAATAGACAGCTCTCCGGGGGGTGGCCACATGTCCATGCTGTTCGGGCCAAAATACTTTAGCCCTCTCAGTCCAATCTATGAAAATCCAAAAAGCTTTTCTGTGATAAGTGACTTCAGTCTTGAAGCTGTGCAATGCTAAGAATACAATGCCACAGACATTAGTCCCAGGGTTACTTATAAATCAATTTTATACATAACATTTTTACTGTTTTTTTTTAATAATCCAAATGCATAAGAGATTTTGGTTAAAAGTGTGCCATGGTATAAAACAGATTCAATATTCTTAATATGGTTCTGAGTTTTGCATAGTTATCACCAAACATGGTTGTCATTGAATTTTTGTGACATGTTGTGTTTGGAAATCACAATGGGCAGGGTAGAAAAGGGGAGGGAGGACAGTGGATGTGAAAAAGGATAGGATATGTTATGTAAGGGGGGTGGGAAGTAAAGAAACAGTCAATAAGAAAGGCCTTACTGGTAACATGGAGCACTATTTATCACAAAAAGATACATCTGAGAGCAAAGATAACTTTTTTTTTGACAATATTGCATAGTCTTTCATAGTTTCAAACTATGTGATAAAAATAGAGTTTAAAACAATATTTAATATATTTAAAACATTTTTGAAGCTTAACGCATTGCTTGCAATTAATGTTAGCACTTAGCAGCAGTTAGTAATAAATTGATTTGAAACCTGCTTTTAGATATGTTGTGTAGTTTGAGCCAGTTAAAAGCTGATTTCTAATTTGTTTTGGTAGTTCTTGGGATAACTGTTTTATACCATATTATTAAATAAAGCCTGAAGACTATTTAATGTGACTGAATTTCATTATCACTTAATTAACACATTTAAATTGTTTATACACACTATTTAAAACATGAGATATGAGAACATGGAAAAAGTATACATACATTTTAATGTGGAAACCTCTCTTTCAAATGCCTACAGCCCTTTTTGTGAATTAAAGCTGAATTAAGATACATATACAATGTTAAAGCATGCTATTTACACAGGCTGAACGCCAGTCTAGAACACGTTTAGTTATTTGCGTGCCTATAATAAGAAGCAATTCATTTTATTGAATACATCAGAAATCATATTAGCCTTCACTTAAAGGGTCAGTGGCCTTAATACAATTGCCCTTAGTCTGTAGCCCAAAGAGGTTCCTTAACCCATATAAAAGCTACTGTATGTGAACTTTACTATATTCAGCTTAAAGGCTAAGGGACAGATTCACAGAGGAAATACGCCAGAGTATCTACTGATACTCTGGCGTATTTTCAAATTTGCCGCGTCGTATCTTTATTTGTAATTCACAAAAAAGATACGACGGCTTTTGGCTAAGATCCGACAGGCGTACGGCTTTGTACGCCTTCTGGTCTTAGGTGTATTTTTCCGTTGGGCGCTGGGTGGAGTTTGCGTCGTTTTCCAGCGTCGGGTATGCAAATTAGCTGATTACGGCGATCCACGAAGATACGCGCGTTCGTCGCAATCTCTTACGTCCTCGCTAGTCGGTTTTTCCCGTCGCAAAGTTAGGCCTGCTTTTTCATGGCTTATCTTTAGAACAGCCATGTTAAAGTATGACCGTCGTTCCCGCGTCAAATTTCAATTTTTTTTTTTGCGTAAGACGTCCGGGAATACGAAACGACCTAACGCACGTCGCCGTTCAAACAATACATCGGGGCGCCGGAATTTCGCGCAAAGCACGTCGGGAAATTTCCTAACGGAGCATGCGCAGAACGTTCGGCGCGGGAGCGCGCCTAATTTAAATGGTACACGCCCCATTTGAATTAGGCGGGCTTGCGCCGGACGGCTTTACGTTTCACCGCCGTAAGTTTACACGCAAGTGCTTGGTGAATCAGGCACTTGCGCTGAAAACTTGCGGCGGTGTAACGTAAAGACGATACGTTACGCCGCCGCGATTCTTTATGAATCTGGCCCTAAGTTCATCTTTTCAGGCAGAATTTCACTTTTCATAATAAATAGAAGCCTTTTGTAGTGTCTTTTCTGCCCACACCATCACTATGACCCGGATTCACAAAGCACTTACGCCGACGTATCTCAAGATACGCCGCGTAAGTGCAAATATGCGCCGTCGTATCTGTGCGCCGTGCCCACAAAACTAGATATGCCTGAAAATAGGTTTCCTTAACTTGCCTACGCCATCGTATCGTGGGTGCATATTTACGCTGGGCGCATTTGATTTTCTATGCACATATGCAAATGAGGGAGATACGCAGATTCACGAACGTACTTGTGCCCGGCGCATAATATACGCATTTTGCGTAAGGCGTAAGTCCAGCGTAAAGTTATTCCCCATAAATGAGGCGCAACTCATGCTAAAGGTATGGACCAGGGAACACAGCCGTCGTATTTTATGTAGTTTACGTAGTACATGAATAGGGCTGGGCGTAGGTTACGTTCACATCGTAGGCAGTGATCCGTCGAATCTTAGGGAGTAGTTCCGACGTGATTCTGAGCATGTGCACTGGGATGCGTCCACAGGACGGCGCATGCGCCGTTCGTTACTCGTATCTTTATGGCGCTCGGCCCATCATTTGCATGGGGTCACGCCTCATTTGCATTGCTCATGCTCACTTCCACTTACGACGACTTACACTTTCAAAACCCAACGTAGATTCGGAAGCAAGTGGGAGCAAGTGCTTTGTGAATACTGTGCTTGCCTCTCTGCGCTGCGTCGGCATAGCGTATATATTCGATACGCTATGCCGGCATAAATATGCACCGGTGTATGTGAATCCGGGCCAATGTGTTTATCTCTGACTTTCCTAGTCCATGACAGACTTTACTCTGTACCTCATGTGTTCAAAATGAAAAAAAAAAAAAACTTCCTGTAGCTTCATGTGACCATCCAGGAAACTTCATATCCCATCATGCACCATCTCACGGAATCAAAAAATAGGGAGTGTTTTTCTCCTCTGGACGACACCTCCCTCATTAAATATACCACCTTTTTTTATTTCCATCCACTTACCTACTTCTTACTTTAAGGTAGTCATACACTGTACAATCTAATTGTACAATATCATTTAGATTAACCATCAACTATATAGTGCAAAGGCCTGTCTGATTTGATACAAATTGTTCAGGTGGGTCCTCTTATTCCATAGTTTGGGTAAATCTAAAGGATATTGTACAGAGATTATACAATTCGTTTGCATGTTTTATGGCCATATTTCTACAAATACATGGAAGGTAGTGGGTGGAGACACTCAGCTGTCATTGCTCTTTTGTTAACACATTAAGTTTACTTTCAGGCCCCACTCACACCTAACGTAGTAGTAGTATAGTGGGAGCACACATTTTTTGGCGTGTTTTTCCATGACACGAATAGGCAGCCCATTTTTTTTTTCAATAGGCTTCCTCATGCGTAACATATGTGGCAAAGTATCTCATGGGACATGTTTGTGTGTTGCAATTTGCATGTTTTTTTTATTGTGTGTTTTGCTGCATTTGTTGCACGTTTTTAGAAACAACTAAATAAACAAAAAATACAGGATTGCACTAAAGAATGTAAGGAGTCCAAAAAGTAAAAAACAAAAATAAAAACACAGTCAATGGAGAAATGTCTAGGGAAATCTTTAATCAAAAGGGTTAATATCAATAGATTATCTTATACCACTCTCCTTGCAGCTCTGTGATCAGCGGGGAACTGACAGCTAGTAGTAGAAACATACAGGGAGATACGAGCGCACAGGCTCATGGTGCAAATAAAATTTGTTTAATTGATGAAGGAAATAAAATCAATACACTCACAAGTGTAGATAGAACATAAGCATCTAGAATCCTCTTGTATGGAGTCCTAGCCCTGTATGGACCTCGGATGTGACCCTGTTCATGGTTCCATACAGGAGGATTCTAGACGCTTATGTTCTATGTACACTTGTAAGTGTATTGATTTTTTTTCCTTCATCAAATAAACAAAGGTTATTTGCACCATGAGCCTGTACACTCATATCTCCCTTTATGTTGCACCTTTTTTCCATGTGGCAAAATAGCTGCTTATGCGTTTGTGGTGCCATTAACAATTAATGGCATGGAAAGTTAGTTCATTTTAGGTGTATAAAGGTGGCCATACACTATACAAGCTGGTTCTACAATCTCTGTACAATTGTCTTTAGATTTCCAAGACTATACAATATCTATCAAATCATCTGTATCCAGGCAGGCAGGTAGGCCCTTGCACTAAGTAGTTGATGGTAGATTAAGAACAAACTGTACAGTCAGGTTGTATAGTGTATGGTGAGATTTACATATATCCAGGAACACACTTCTCCTGTTTTTAAAACCACAGCTCTGCTTCACATAAACTGCTATGCGATTGCTCAGCTCCTACACACTCTGCCAAATTAACAATCTATGCAAGAAGAAGGTCAGGTATGACATGATCACTCAGCAGAGGAATATATTGGCTGTTTATTCAGTGAGAACTGTCTGCAATGGAAAGGCATGTAAGTACAGAGGTGAGTGAGTGAGTGAGAGACTTGTAAAGCGCAACACATGCAAACTGAATCGCCTCTGGGGACTGTATCCATTTCATGGGTAAGGAACCCCTTGACCTCAGAAGAGATGGGTTTTAATCTTTCTCCTGAAGGCCAAGTGGTCCGACTCCAGTCAGATGGTAGGTTGGTAGTGCATTCCACAGGCGAGGTCCCTGGACTGCAAATCTTCGATCTCCTTTGGACTTGTATCTGGATTTGGGTATCTGGAGTAGGTTTTGATTGGTGGATCGCAGAATGCGATTGGGGTTATGGGCTTTTATTTTTTTCGCATAGATATTGGGGGGCGTTTCCTTGAATACACTTATGTATTAGACAGAGTGCCTTGAAAGTGATTCTGTCTTTTACTGGCAACCAATGAAGGGATCTCAGTGAAGGTGAGATTAATTCCCATGTTTTTTTTCCAGTCACTAGTCGAGCGGCCGTATTTTGAACAACTTGCAGACAAGTGATTTGGTATCTGGGGAGTCCTAGATAGAGGGCATTTGCGTAGTCGAGTCTGGAATTGATGATTGTTCCCACCACGACTGCAATGTCCTCTTTCGGGATAAAGGGCGTGAGTCTGCGTAGTAGGCGCAGCAGATGGTGGGATCCGCTGACTACTGAACCTATTTGTGCATCCATTGTCATGTAGGTATCGAAAATGACTCCGAGATTTTTGACTTTGGTGGACAGAAGCAACCTTCTGGATGGTAATGGCATGTGCAGGGTGTGTTTTAAGAGGTCGGTGGCTGAAGTACTTCCTCGCTCTTTTGGTTTTCATGTCCTAAATACCTGTACCAGGAAGTAAAGGCAGGGCTTTTCATGGAAGAGACTGAATGCTGAGGCAAGTCTGTTCTAGAATATAGAAAAAGCTTTTTCCTTCCTGCAACAGAGTTACATTAATGGTATATTTGTACATAGGGAAGTTGGAATTTAGAAAAAAAAGTTGAATTTAGCGTTTATCATCCAACCAAAGAATTTCACTTGCTACCTAAATAACAAATCTGTACACATTTTTATGATAGGTTGCTTGCAAATTAACAAGAGCATGAAAATACGTTCTGACAAAACAACAACGATAAAAACAACTGTTTAACTATAGAAAAGTGAAGATTCCTTTACCATCAATGAGTTTAGGTGCAGTCAAATGAAGGTAGATCATCTTTTGTTCAAATGTATATTTGATCTAATGTACTGTACATGGATTGCAAAGTCAACAGTGAAGCACATGCAGTATGCTTTCCAGTGCTTCTGAGCTGTGTTGTTTCTGCTTCTGAGCGGCTCAAGAAGTAGCTTCAAGCTGCTTCTGAGTTGTTTTGTGCTGGATCAATTTGCCTTTACACAAAGATTTATAAAGGGAAGAAAAGCAGCTCAGAGGAGAAACAGAATTCATTGCACATTAACTCCAAGGCAACCCAGAAAGTCTATCAATATGAGCTGCAATTAATGTCATGAGCTAGAGCACTTCTCTGCCAGAGCCAGCTTTTTTCTCTCACTGCAACAAACAAGCAATGAATGTATGATTTCTTATTTTATGAAGTAAGATGAAACTTTTGAAAAAGTGCAACCAAATGATTGCATACATGCTTGTGAATATCAAACAATGTATATATGCATTTATTTGCCTGGCAACAAATCAAGCCTGTACGACTCAGCTGTAGATAGTTGTATATCAGCAATATTTATACATGGCTTTTACCAGACAAAAGAATGCTGAGCATTCAAACACTGCACAAAAAGCACTAAAGGAAAGGTTATATCTAAAGAGTAATTTATTATTCAGCTTGTGTAGTGTAACCAATCACTTCAACAATCCCATCTCTTTGATGTAGTGCTCAATTCCTCTTTTATCCCTTACATGTAGATGTTTCTGATGTCATCAGAGAGAGCAATATGACATGTGTTGTGCTAAAGAAGCATGCATAATTTCCCTAATGAGGTCTGAGTTGTCTTCAGGACAATGTGCGCTGGTATGTAAATGCAAGTCAAGCGTCTGTGAGCTGAAAATGTTTGTACTGCCAAATCATGCATAAGTGGCAATCTTGAAAATGTGAACAGTTTTAACAGAGATTTCCTTTGCTATATCATTATGCACTGAATACACAACTTAATTTACATTAAATAGGTAGCCACTGTAAGAAGGGAGCAACTAACAATGCTGCAGGGGAAACCAAAATAATTGTAAATTGAAATTTGCAGTTTGTCCTTTCTTACTCAAATATAAATCGTAAATTAACTATCCAAATTGATAGTATTTGGATTATCTGTAAACTGAAAAAAATACCTATTTTTACATTTAAAAAGGCTGGGAAATGCAAGAGAACAAATGAACATATTCATTTATATATTGATGTTTGCTATTGTTAATGGAGCAGGGAATTTAGGAAACAAAACACCCCATTGTAAACAAGGAAAACACCAGGAAGCTTTTAATAAAAAAATAATAATAAGTAAAAATAACAGAGGAGTATACATTTTGAGCTAAATATTTTACTTGTGTTTATCTGTCACCAGAAACGTATGGCTTGATGTAGACAATTACTGGCTGGCCCTCTTTTTGGACCACTGCTAACTCAGGGGAAGATACAAAATGTACGCTTTGGAAGAGGTGTTGTGGAGGAGCCAACTGGCTTCCATTTCAGAGAGTTACAGGATTTTATTGGCCAATGTGCCTCAGGTTGGTGGATGGAGCAGCAAGGGGTTTTAGAGCTGCCTAAGTAAGTCCTTAAAGGTGTTTTTTAGAATGCCAATGCCTAGCTGCTAGAAGCAATCATAGGAAATACCTAAACCATATGATCTCAGATTACCTCTGATGAAACCAACATTTACATTGAGAAGCCCCTGGACTTTTAAGAGTCCAGGGTGGACCATTGGCTGGAGCTTTCCCAGTGTGCAACTTAGCTGCTGGCCTGCCTTGCAGCCAGTATTTTTTAAAGACGGCATTCAGCACAATGTGTGGTTTTGAGAGAAAATCTGCCTGTCCCCTGATGCAGCTGACTGGCTCACTTTTATAAAAAAATAAACCAGTCCTGAAGCAGCAGTATGTACAAAACAGCTGGACCTAATCTGAAAATGTTGAAGTATTTTTCTTTAGGGTCAATTCAGCATTACGCCTCAAAGTTTGCAGTATATTTTGCGATTAAGCATTGTCAATGTTACTGCATCTGGTCATCAGTTGCTAATTAATGGTGTTTGCTTCATGGTAAATGATGCTCTGGGGAATAGATGTTGCTATTGTCTCTCTGAAAAAGTGTACTATAACGGTGATGTGTTTTAATTGCTACCTAGCAAAGTGCTTACATACTGTGCATGTCAGTTAGTAAAATAATTTGATTACCTTTTTTTTTGTAAAATGATACACTCTATTTTTTATTTTTTTTTATAAAAACTGCTTGGTGTCACTCCTGTTTAAAATGGGGATAAGTACATGTATTATTGTGTATGGAGTCAGTGCAATATTTGGCTGTCTTTCTTCTGTGAAATAAATGCTCTCTAAAGTTTATTTTCTGCTGAAAGCTGCCCACCACCGTTTAAAATTCAGCCACAAAATTCAGCTACAAGAAATTGCTGAAATACTTTCTATGCAGTGTGTACAACATTCCTTCTTTAACAGTGAACAATATACATTGAATAAGGTATGGTTTAGCAATTGTGATCTATGAGGCCGCGTACACATGGTCGATCCATCCGATGAGAATGGTCCAATGGACCGTTTTCATCGGTTCACCGCTGAAGCAGACTGATGGTCTGATGTCCGTACACACCATCAGTTCAAAAACTGATCGGGTCAGAATGCGGTGAGTTCAATGCTTCCAAGCATGCGTCGACTTGATTCTGAGCATGCACAGGTTTTGAACCGATGCTTTTGTGTACTAACAATCGGTTTAGACCGACAGTCAGGCGTCCATCAGTCCGATTTTAAAGCAAGTTCTAAAACTTTGGTCTGAAGGACAAAAGTCCGATGGGCCGTACACACGGTCGGTTTGGACCGATGAAACTGAACCTCAGTCTGTTTTCATCGGTTTGGTCTGACCGTGTGTACGCGGCCTAAGAGATTGTATAAAAATATATATAAAAAAAGTTATGTCCTACTAAGCTATCTTGTGGCTTACTCCAGCTTTTGCATAGATGTCTATGTAGTCTCTATAATATCCCTTCCTTTTTTCTATGACCACTATACACTTGCATGATGGTGTCAAAAAGCATAATTCTATGTGTCCTTTTCAAAATGCAGCCTACTCCAACTGCTTCAGTTCTGACTATTTAGTCTATACAATATTTTCAGATGTTTGTCTCTGAAATAATAAACACTAGTTTTTAGTTCACAATAATACTTTCCTGGCCTGTGTCTCTGAAGGTGGATATAGTGTCATGAAGTTTGTAACATATTTCTGGCCTTTGTCTCAAAATTAATATACTTTAAACTGTACTTCATGATAAAACCTACCTTGTCTCTCCCTTTGTCTATCCCCATTGTGGCCTTGTAAAACTGCTTATATAATGTGAAGTGAGTCTGTTCAATGTTTCTGGTCGTTCTCTCTTGTTTATTTCATGATAAAATCTTCTTTGTCTCTTTCTTTTACATTGAAGCCCAATCAAGATTCCATAATAAATAGACAGTGTTCAATGTGTCAGGCTATGGTCTTTGAAATAAGGCACTATCATTTTTATTTTAGCTAAATATCTTATCTCTAGGGTGGAGGTTGTGGTTTGCTATGAAATGGTTTTGCCACTGTTTGGCTATAGGTATTTAGTTGAGGGCTTTAGCTTTATTTGTTGGAGGTGTAATCCTTTCAATAGCTTTGCAAAAAAAGAAACTGGGAAGAGTCCAGAGAAAAAAGTAGGTACCAAAGTGATCCTATTAGTATGACAAAATTCAAAAATAACTTTATTATTGGACATAAAACATTCACAACATATTAAGACTTTAAACCTCTACTTGCCACAGTATTAAAAAGTAACAATGTTGTTATCAATTAAAAGAACCAGAGTCTGGAAAATATCCAGATAATATGTAACAAGTGATTTATTTAGGGCACCATAAAATCACGTTACATGGTGCAATGAAGCTGGATCTACAGTGGGACCCAACGACAAGAAAATTAAATCACATTATCCATCTTGCACAAGGGATCTGGATACAGAATAAAAAAGGAATATAGAGAATAATCCTCCATCACAGGTTAACACATTTGAAGCAGCAGTAACAATACAGTACATTCGTAATCAAAATTAGGTATCTAATATAAGTACCTAGCCTTATACATACAGTACCTACAACAGAATAGAAAATTACCCTCTGAGCTATGATGTATAAGTCACTAATCACTCAAAAACACCCTGAATGTGTAAGAGTCTTTCAGTAAGAGAGAACAGCTGACTTTTTAAGTTACTACTGAACGCCCAGAGTTTATAAAATGTATTTAGCTTACCTTCTTTACAGGCTATGATCTGTTCTAAGGAGTATGTGCCCAATGTGAGTCATATAACCTCTACTACAGTTAAAATTGTATTTTACTTCCATTTCTGAAGTAAAATGAGTCATGCTGTGAACAAAATAGGCATAGTTATGGACCTTATGTCTTGGGGAATGGTAATTGGCCTGTGGGTAATTGGCTTTGGTGATAATACAAGTAATACAAGTAATTGCAGAATACAGAGTTCAAGTAGCTATGTAAATGTGGGCATGCCCACAGCATATGCATTACAATTCCAACCTAGCCGAAACCCCTCCAGCATAGATTGGAGGTTGATTTATTGTAGTTGAATAATGTGTAAGGTTTGTAATACCATCTTAGATAGAGTTTCTGTGCCATTTCCCAGTATGTCATACATTATGATGTTGATAATTTTATTGTAATGGCAGATTGCCATTGTTGGTCAGTGATATTGTGTTGTAATTTGGTATCCCACTTGTGTAATGGGTTGGATTAATGAAAGTGCAATTTCAAACTTTTGTCTAATTCACAATTACTTTCAATTGATGGTGTTTTCTATCTACAGACCCATGGCACAGCGATGGGGGTACATTTTGCCTCAAGCTATGCCAATCTCACCATGGGTCTGTGGGAAAACAGATATACAGTATTTGGACCAATAATCCCTTCACCTCGCACCTGATTTTTTATGGCCATTACATCGATAATGTCAGCATCATTTGGGACGACCCAAAATCCTCACAATTTGTAGCCCACTGTAATGCCAGCGACATGGGTCGGTCATTCACTTCAGTCTGTGATGAGAACACACTAGCCTTCCTTGATCTTACACTAGAAAAAACAAACAAGAGAAGCGCCTCTGAGTATTCTGTTTTAAAGAAATAACAAATTGATACATCAGCACTTACATAATAGTAAATGAAGCGGTGCTCAAGACGATGGCAATATTCCAGCTGCCATGAACTAGAGCGCGCATGCTCTGTTTTTGACCTGCGCATGCTCTGAAATGCATCTTGGTCCCCTGTTCGTTTCCTTCCAGCTGACGTCACACGCCAGTCCACGAGACTCCGGTACAGCCGCCATTTCCACCTACGGCTCCGAGCGGCTATCATAGCCTGGATTTGAGGACACCTTTTGAGGCACTCTCTGTCTCTGAACCTCTTACCAGCTTGAATGTTGCCATCATCTCGTCCTTACTATTATGTAAGTGCTGATATATCAATTTGTTATTTCATTAAAACAGAATACTCAGGGCGCTTCTCTTGTTTTTTTTTTCCTGAGCTGGCTTCGCCTTCTAGAAGAGCTGCCCTGGGTACCTGTTAGCTATTCCCATTGGCCTTGAAGAGCCATTTACACAAACCATATAGTACGTCTTATGGACTGGAATACATGTCTTTGGACTAATTGTCTTTTGGACTATTTTTTGCTATATGCATTTTTTGCTATATGCACTTTTTGTGCCTGTAGCCTTTCTCTTGATTTAGGTGTATATACTGTACATTTTTACTTATGATTTTCTATGCTGACATCCTGAGCGCTAATACTCGTTGCAATTCTATATTGATCTTACACTTAGTCACCACAATGGGACCATGCATTGACAAAATTACACTAAACTCACTGCAGGTAATTCTTATCTACATTAACCACATAGCGACCACCGCATGCACATTTACGTCTACACCAGGGGTGTCCAAACTTTTTTTCAAAGAGGGCCAGATTTGATGAAGTGAACATGCGTGAGGGCTGACCATTTTACCTGACATTCTTTGAATTATTACAATTCGGTGTTCGTCCGAGCACTAATACACTGCCCAACAAGAATTATCTTGCCTTTGTGGCTGTGTGTGGTGAAGAGATGAGCTTGGGCGTGTTATTTGGATACACTGTATATATCTCTTTTGTGGTCCCAACGAATCCCAGAGCACTGCTCAGGAATAAGGATGAGCTTGGGTGTGTTATTTGGATATACCGTATTTATTGGCGTATAACACGCACAGGCTTAACATTGCCATGAATGCAGCCTCGCATGTGCCATGAATGCAGCAGCCTCGCATGTGCCATGAATGCAGCAGCCTCGCATGTGCCATGAATGCAGCAGCCTCGCATGTGCCATGAATGCAGCAGCCTCGCATGTGCCATGAATGCAGCAGCCTCGCATGTGCCATGAATGCAGACTGATTGATGCCCATCTGCAGCCTCGGAGGGGAAATAGAGGGGGGATGAGTGCCGATAGATTTCAAACAGGAGAATCTCTTGTTTACTCAGTTACCTCTTTAATACTAAGTCCTGCCTACTATGATAGACAGAACAGTCATTCAATGGCATCCCAGGAGACTGGACTTCCTATTACAGATGCCGCTGAGTAAACAGGAGATTCTCTCTTTATGTAATCTGATGGCACTTTTCCCGCCCCTCTGAGGCAGCGCCAATTAATACGGTATATATCTTTTGTGGCCCTGGGGGCCACAAACAATATATATATCCAAATCCCCAGGGGGGCCGTATTATATTACCAGGGGGGCCACAATTGGCCCTTTGGCCAGACTTTGGACATGCCTGGTCTACACAATGGCACAGGCAGGTGAAAGTGCGTACCTGTACGTCCCTTTGTGTGCCTCGTGAGTGCACTCATGGGTCACGGGAACTCGGTGTTCCCAGGCTGCCCGTGATTGCGGTCGGCAAAGGCAGAACAGAGGGATGCCTTTGTAAACAAGGCATTCCCCTGTTCTGCCTAGTGACATGTCACTGATCTACTGTTCCCTGTGATCGGGAACAGTGATCAGTGATGTGTCACTGGTAGCTCCTCCCCTTAACAGTTAGAATCAATCCCTAGGACACACTTGACTCCTTCAGTGCCACCCAGTGGTTAATCCCTTCACTGCCAGTGTAATTTTCACAGTAATCAGTGCATTTTTATAGCACTGATCGCTGTAAAATGACAATGGTCACAAAAATGTGTCAAAAGTGTCCGATGTGTCCGCCATAAATTCACAGTCACAATAAAAATTACATATCACTGCCATCACCAGTAAAAAAAATAATAATAATAATGCCATAAAACTATCCCTTATTTTGTAGACCACCAGGTATGCACAAACTTAATCTCAGCAAAAGTTGTCTATATGTATACTCCAGGAAATGAAGCCCGGTTATCACATGTATAAGGAGAGGAAAGAAATATGCTCATTGTGCAGACATCCAAAGAAAAGCAAATTTATTGAATATAAGCTAATTACAACACACGTAATAAAGTGTTGCAAGCAAAAAGGATGGTGGCTGTATCTCCGTGCACACCAATACGTCACATGTCCCTTACTCCTCCCGATAGGGCAGAAGTCTTCACCTCCATACCATAGACATGCATCATCCGGAAGGGAAACTTCAAATTAAAATTGAAAGACTCTCCACAGGCTGGATGCCAAATGACATCCACATCCCGGGAGCACACTCAAAGGGGGAAAAATATATATATTGTAAATATTAATTATTTATTAAATATAATATATATATATATATATATATATATATATATATATATATATATATATATATATATATATATATATATATATATATATATACACACATATATTATTTTCCTCTTTCTCATCTCTATTTTTATTTATTTTTTATTTCATTTTAATTTTTATCTTTATTTTTATTTTTATTTTTATTTCTATTTATCATTTATATATGTCCACTAAACATGTAGGGACAAATTCTCAAAAAAGCTGCCTAACTTAACTTTCAGCAGTTAAGTTACACTGACTTAAAATTTCTACCTAAGTGCCTGATCGTCAAAGCACTTACCTAGAAATTACACGCCGTGTAACTTAAGTGCCGCCGTCGTAAGGCGGTCCTCCTCTCCTGGGGGCGTTTAAAATTTAAATGAGGCGCGCTCCCGCGCCGGCCGTACTGCGCATGCGTGTGACGTCATTTTCCCGACGTGCATCGCGCAAACGTAATTAACGCCGGGCGGCTTTGAGAATTTCGACGGGACACTAAAGTTGCGACGGGTGAAAAAAAAAAGACGCGCCGGGAAAACAAATAATTTTAAAAAAAAATGACAGCGTCGCTCGGCATGCATTCCTGAGAGGGAGAACTCCATGCCAATTTTCAAAGAAAAAACCGGCATGGGTTCCCCCCCCCAGGAGCATACCAGGCCCTTAGGTCTGGTATGGGTTGTAACGAGACCCCCCCCACGCCAAAAAATTTACGTAGGGGGTCCCCCTACAATCCATACCAGACCCGTATCCAAAGCACGCTACCGGCCGGTCAGGAAGGGAGTGGGGACGAGCGAGCGCCCCCCCCCCCCTCCTGAGCCGTGCCAGGCTGCATGCCCTCAACATGGGGGGGTTGGGTGCTCTGGGGCAGGGGGGCGCACTGCGGGCCCCCCCACCCCAGAGCACCCTGTCCCCATGTTGATGAGGACAGGACCTCTTCCCGACAACCCTTGCCGTTGGTTGTCGGGGTCTGCGGGCGGGGGCTTATCGGAATCTGGGAGTCCCCTTTAATAAGGGGGCCCCCAGATACTGGCCCCCCACCCTAAGTGAATGGATATGGGGTACATCGTACCCCTATCCATTCACCTGGAGGCAAAAAGTAAAAGTTAGTAAACACACAACACAAGGCTTTTTAAAATAATTTATTATTCTGCTCCGGATGCCCCCCCTGTCTTCTTTATTAGCTCTATTACCAGGGGGGCTTCTTCTTCCGCTCTCCGGGGGTCTTCCACTCTCCGGGGGTCTTCTTCCACTCTCCGGGGGGGGTTTCTTCTTCCGCTCTCCGGGGGGGGGCTTCTCCGCTCTCCGGGGGGCTTCTTCCATCTTCTCCCCTCTTCCGCTGTTGACTCAGCAAACCCCGGTTCTTCTCCAGCTGTCCGGTGCCTTCTTCTTCAGCGCTGGCTGCCTGCTATGTTTGTGTGTTAGCTCAATTAGTAACAGGCAGCCAGCGCGGTCTTCTGTGATGTCAGGTTCTTCTTCTTCCCTCTTCCGATGTTGCCTCGTCGCCTGTTGTCGCTGTAATGATGGAGGCGCGCCTTGCATCCCATTTATATAGGCATCACCGTCCCATCATGCTCCGGCAGGTACCCACGTGGTGGGTCCCTACCCACGTGCACCCACCACGTGGGTACCTACCGGAGCATGATGGGACGGTGATGCCTATATAAATGGGATGCAAGGCGCGCTTCCATCATTACAGCGACAAGATGCGACGAGTCAACATCGGAAGAGGGGAGAAGAACAGAAGACCCTGACGTCACAGAAGACCGCGCCGGCTGCCTGTTACTAATTGAGCTAACACACAAACATAGCAGGCAGCCAGCGCTGAAGAAGAAGGCACCGGACAGCTGGAGAAGAACCGGGGTTCGCCGAGTCAACAGCGGAAGAGGGGAGAAGTTGGAAGAAGCCCCCCGGAGAGCGGAGAAGCCCCCCCCGGAGAGCGGAAGAAGAAACCCCCCCCGGAGAGTGGAAGAAGACCCCCGGAGAGTGGAAGACCCCCGGAGAGCGGAAGAAGAAGCCCCCCCTGGTAATAGAGCTAATAAAGAAGACAGGGGGGGCATCCGGAGCAGAATAATAAATTATTTTAAAAAGCCTTGTGTTGTGTGTTTACTAACTTTTACTTTTTGCCTCCAGGTGAATGGATAGGGGTACGATGTACCCCATATCCATTCACTTAGGGTGGGGGGCCGGTATCTGGGGGCCCCCTTATTAAAGGGGACTCCCAGATTCCGATAAGCCCCCGCCCGCAGACCCCGACAACCAACGGCAAGGGTTGTCGGGAAGAGGTCCTGTCCTCATCAACATGGGGACAGGGTGCTCTGGGGTGGGGGGGCCCGCAGTGCGCCCCCCTGCCCCAGAGCACCCAACCCCCCCATGTTGAGGACATGCGGCCTGGCACGGCTCAGGAGGGGGGGGGCGCTCGCTCGTCCCCACTCCCATTCCTGACCGGCCGGGTAGCGTGCTTTGGATACGGGTCTGGTATGGATTGTAGGGGGACCCCCTATGTCAATTTTTCTGCGTGGGGGGGTCTCCTTACAACCCATACCAGACCTAAGGGCCTGGTATGCTCCTGGGGGGGAACCCATGCCGGTTTTGAATTTTAAAATTGCCGTCTAAAATCTCCCTCGGGAATGCATACCAAATGCCGTTGCTTGAATGGGCCTTTACAATGTGTGACTAACTTTCCACATTATAAAACCAGCCCTAGTTTTGCGCAGGCAAATTCGGAACTTACGCAGAAATCACAGTGATGAAATGCTTTGAAAATCTGCTTAAGTCCTCATTTGCATACGCAAAGCTGCATTTCAATGAGAAATGCCCCCAGTGGTGGATGCGGTACTGCATCCTAAAATCTGACCGTGTAAGTGTCTTACACATGTCAGATTTTCTGCCTAACTTTGGAAAAAGCCTTTTGAGAATCGTTTCCAAAGTTAGGCACAGGGATACGCAGGCTGAACAGCAGTTAAGTCTGCGTATCTCTTTTGAGAATCAGGCCCGTAGAGCTTTCCTATGATGCTATGTCACACACTGGGTATACACACTTTAGGTCCATTACAATGTGTATCATGCTGGAACAGTTGTGTACATATTTATAAATTATCTAGATTATATTTTTTGAGACCTATTTTATAAAAATATTTTCAACTGTTTAATGTGTACAGTATGTACTGTATGCTCCTATGTAATAAACAATCATTATTATTATATACTGTATTTATCTGGTTGTTCATTTTAGCTGTGTGCTTCATATAAAGCACACAAAAAATACTCAATTTTCTTTCAATATGTACTAGGGATGGAGGTTCATGAACTTTATAGTTCTGGCCTCATATAAAGTCCCAACCCTTTCGTTCCTCGTTTCCAAGTAATATAGGGAGGGAAGCATGCAACTAACCTATTATACAACATTATTATCATAATCTGTGTCATATTTCTGCCATTATGGATCTCATTTTGATATAGGGGCCAATTTTGGATGATCACTGGGGGTAGCTTTGGTTTTCTTTATCCCCAGGAGCTACAAGTCTACAACACACATCAGGGCCTTCCCCTCCCAATCTATTATATGGTGGAATGAGTGGACACTCAATGCGGGTCGGTGCCACGCCCACATGTCGAGTGGATGGTGTAATTCATGATGCTGCGTGCCAACATGGTATTTGTCCTACTGCGTACACCACAAGGGAGGTTTTGACACCAACCACTGAGCGTCAATTGCCGCTCAGGCACCACCTCCCCTTTGACTATGCTGCCTGACTTTGGTAGTGATCTGTGGCTGATTGCTTGTACTTATAACACACTTTCATTGAGCTGACCCCTTGGCTTGTTCTGATTATTGAGACACTGTTGCAACTTTCTGGAATATTACTCAATCTCACACTTAAAGAGGAAGTAAATTCTGATGGGTTTTACTTTCTCTGTTATTCCCTGCAAAGTAAAAGCATAATGGGCTGGTATGCATTGCATACCAGCCCATTTTGTGGCACCTACCTGCAATCAAAGCCTGCACTGTCCCCGCTGGTGGAAGCATCCATCTTCTAGTAATCAGATGAGGAGCAGTGCTAGCAGTACAGTACTAGATGACCTAGTGAAAACTATATACTACATAAGTGACAACATATGTAAAAAAAAAACATAACATAACAAATAACAATCTAACAATATGTAATATGCTACAAAACTTGATTATTCACTGGAAAGATATCCAGCTCCATAAATAGCAAATGTTTTAGTGCTTCAATCTTCAATGAGCCAATAATTCCTTCAGTGTTCCGACAAATGAATAAAAAGTGATCCCCCTTCAGAGACCCCACTCACCAGAGATAGTATCTAAATAGATAGGAACACAGGGGGTAATCCACAAAAGGGATACGCCAACGTATCTACTGATACGCCGACGTATCTACTGATACGCCGTCGTATCCCTGTTTCTATCTATGGAACTGATCCACAGAATCAGTTTCACATAGATAGACAGAAGATCCAACATGTGTAAGGGACTTACACTGTTGGATCTTAGGATGCAGTACCTCGGCCGCCGCTGGGGGCATTTCGAGTCAAAATGCCGCGTCGGGTATGCAAATTAGCACTTACGGAGATCCACGAAGCTTTTCAGCTTCGTTTTTTCACCGTAAGTATTAGTTTGCTATCGCAAAATTACACCATGTAAAAGTAGACCCTTCTTTCCCGCGACTGTGTCTTTTTTTTTTTTCCCGCCGCAACTCGTATTTTTTTTTTACGCCCGTCGCGATTCTCAAAACCCGGGGCAACGTAAAACCACGCAAAGCACATCGGGAAAATGATGTCGGGAGCATGCGCAGTACGTCCGGCGCGGGAGCGCGCCTAATTTAAATGGGACTCGCCCCATTAAATTAGGAACGCCTTGCGCCGGACGATTTTAAGTTACACCGCTGCAAATTTCAAGGTAAGTGCTTTGTGGATCGGGCACTACCTTGTGCAATTTGCGGCGGTGTAACTTAAATGACAAAAGTTACGTTGCGCCGGGTGTTTGTGGATTACCCTCTAAAATAGGAACTAGTATTAAAAAAAATTAAACACCATGGAATTATACACCACTCAGAAACTGAAAAAAAATAGAAAAACATTATACAAAAATATATAAAATTAAATTAAAAATTTAAATAAAAAATAAATAAACATAAAATTAAAATAAAATAAAATGTAAAACATTAAAAAACAATTAAAAAGAGAAACATTTATAAAAATGAATAAAATCGAGTGGTTTGAACAAAAAATAGTTACGATCCAACTCTATGTTGAGGCCATAAGGCCATGAGAAGTACAAAGTCTATGGATCCATTTGGTCTTGTTCTGTCAGATGGATCTCTTGAGATAAGAACCTCTCCAATGTTCTTCCACCCTATCAATCCCACAGAACTTGAGACCCCTGTGATCCCTATTGTGAAACAACCTAAAATGATTAGACTGACCATGATGTTTATAACCCTTTTTAATTCTGTTTACATGTTCTTACCCCTAATTGTCCACATATTTGAAGTTTTAGCACTTTTTGTGCAGCAGCTGCAGTCGCTTAGTCACTTTTTACATTTATTTACTTTATTTCACTCTAGCGCAAGTTTTTTGTATCAAAAGCATCCATCTTCTGCCCTCTTCCTTCCAGAGCCACGGAATCCAAAACTGTGACTGGCCGGAGCCACGTGACGTCACTCCTGCGCATGCATGTGGAAGCCAGTTATAGCACATATGAGTGAAGAAACGGCACGGAGGTTTGTTACTTCACAGCAAATGCGCTGATGACATCATTGGCACACTACAATGTAAATATTCTCCTTCCTCCTCTGTTCCATCGCCATATCCCTGTAGTGATCCATATCTGTTTCCCACAGGTATGTCATATCTCCGAGGGGCTCTAGGGAAATTTGGGGGACCTCCATATATCCACCCCCAAGTTACTCCTCTGTGAAGGATCCTCATACCTTCCATTGGGGTCCATATAAGGCTGTCTTCCTTGGAGATGTGGATAAGAATTAGTGTGGTAATTGTTATAAGGCACCTGGGAATGTCTAATTCTCCTATTGACTCCTGTCTGTGGGAACTTGCCTTGATTTCTAGGATAATTATTGGAAGGCTGCTGATAATAATTCCTCAGTGCACTATTTTGAACTCTAGCTGCACCATTATTTCCTTTCTTTTTTTTGTTGTTGTTGTGGTGTGGGATTCCATCCTGGTCTAGAGGGACCCAGATCCCTATATCCAGGGGTCAGGGGTCCGGGTTGGGATCTTGGGTGGTCAAAAGAGGGGGGGTACTTGTGTACTCACCAAATTTTCCACCCCATCCATATTCACAATTTCTGGTGATGTTATAAAACTCTCTGGCCCAGATTCTCGTATATCCACGTAAATCTCCGCGGGCGTATCATATCTCGCCGCCGCAAGTTTTACGGGCAAGTGCTTTATTCACAAAGCACTTGCCTGTAAAGTTGTGGCGGCGTAGCGTAAATCCTCTAATCCTCCGCCCGCCTAATTCAAATGATCCGGATAGGGGGCGTGGATCATTTAAATTAGGCGCGTTCCCGCATCGATCGTACTGCGCATGCGCCGTCCCTAAAATTTCCCGACGTGCATTGCGCGAAATGACGTCGCAAGGACGTCATTGGTTTCTACGTGAACGTAAATGGCGTCCAGCACCATTCACGGATGACTTACGCAAACAGCGTAAATTTTTTAATTTCGACGCGGGAACGACAGCCATACTTAACATTGGTTGCCCCTCATATAGCAGGGGCAACTTTACATGTCGCAAATCTAACGTAAACGTTGTATCTTCACTGCGTCGACCGTGCTTACGTTCGGGAATGCGCGTATTTTGCTAATTTGCATACTCGATCGGGAAAACGACGGAGGCGACACCTAGCAGCGAAAACAAAAATTGCATTTAAGATCCGACAGCGTAAGAGCCTTACGCCTGTCGGATCTAATGGTTATCTATGCGTAACTGATTCTAAGAATCAGTCGCATAGATACGACGGCCCAGATTAGGACTTACGACGGCGCACATGGCGTTGCGCCGTCGAAAGCCCTTTCAGAATCTGGGCCTCTCTGTATATCTCCTGCCATTTAAAGACATTGGGGGTTATTTACGAAAGGCAAATCCACTTTGCAGTCGCTGTAAATCTGAGGGGTAGATCTGAAATGAAGGGAAGCTCTGCTGATTTTATCATCCAATCATGTACAAGCTAAAATGCTGTTTTCTATTTTCCTTGCATGTCCCCCTTGGATCTACAGTGACTGCACTTCCAAGTGCACTTTCAGTGCAATTTCTAGTGCACTTTGTACTTGTAGTTTGCACTTGTAGTGCAAAGTGGATTTGCCTTTAGTAAATAATCCCCATTGTGTAACCTCTATCATAATTTATTGTAATTCCTTAGTGTATACCTGATATAAACCCTCCTTATTCATAGGGATAAGCTTTTCTTTTATTTCCTGCTTTTATTTTGACACTGTTTAAAAAAAAAAATGGGTCACTTTTATTCCTATTACAGGGAATGTAAACATCCCCTATAATACAAAAAAAAACATTATTTGCTTTTATTAACTTCCATACAACGGGACAGGGTACCTTAAAGTGGTTGTAAACTCTCCTGCATCACATTTACCTATAGGTAAGCCTAGAATAATGTTTACCTATAGTTAGTGAAAATATCTCCTAAACCTGCCCTGTTAAGTGCTCAATTGAGCATATTACAGCATTTGAAAGATCAGCGGTAGAAGGAAGGATCCGGATATCAGACTAATCTGTGGATATACCATCTCTGCTTTAGTGCTCCCTTCTTTGTGTGCTCATATGATCTCTATAATTTGAGATCCATCACATCTGGTAAGCGGCTTTTTGTTCTTTGGCTGTCTTTTGGCTGTTTCTTGAGTGTTTTTGGTGAAGAGAGCAATATTTTGACCATTTAAAAAATGTGGCTTTCAAATATTTGCACGGATCAAAGCATCAATAAGAAGAAAAAAGTGTAGTTGCGCTGAATAAATAATTAAGTGAAAATTTAAAATTGATAAACAAAGTCCAAAGTGCTGATAAGAACAAGCAATAAAGTCCAAAAATTCCAAAATTCTTGATTAACCACTTAAGGACCGCCTCATGTACATATACGTCAGCAGAATGGCACAGGCAGGCACATGTACGTATATATACGTGCCCTGCTTGACGTGGGTCGGGGGTCCGATCGGGACCCCCCCCCGTACATGCGGCGGTCCCCGTGGCTTCAGGAGCGATCCGGGACGACGGCGCGGCTATTCGTTTATAGCCGCTCCGTCGCGATCGCTCCCCGGAGCTGAAGAACGGGGAGAGCCGTGTGTAAACACGGCTTCCCCGTGCTTCACTGTGTCGGCGCATCGATCGCGTCATTCCCTTTATAGGGAAGACACGATCGATGACGTCATTCCTACAGCCACACCCCCCTACACTAGTAAACACACACAAAGTAAACCCTAACTCCTACAGCGCCCCCTGTGGTTAACTCCCAAACTGCAAACTGTAATTTTCACAATAAAGAATGCAATTTAAATGCATTTTTTGCTGTGAAAATGACAATTGTCCCAAAAATGTGTCAAAATTGTCCGAAGTGTCCGCCATAATATCGCAGTCACGAAAAAAATCGCTGATCGCCGCCATTAGTAGTAAAAAAAATAAAAAAAATAAAAATGCAAAAAAACTATCCCCTATTTTGTAAACACTATAAATTTTGCGCAAACCAACCGATAAACGATTATTGCGATTTTTTTTACCAAAAATATGTAGAAGAATACGTATCGGCCTAAACTGAGGAAAAAAAATGTTATATATGTTTTTGGGGGATATTTATTATAGCAAAAAGTAAAAAATATAGCATTTTTTTCAAAATTGTCGCTCTATTTTTGTTTATAGCGCAAAAAATAAAAACCGCAGAGGTAATCAAATACCACCAAAAGAAATCTCTATTTGTGGGGAAAAAAAGACGCCCATTTTGTTTGGGAGCCAGGTCGCACGACCGCGCAATTGTCTGTTAAAGCGACGCAGTCCCGAACTGTAAAAACCCCTTGGGTCTTTAGGCAGCATTTTGGTCCGGGGCTTAAGTGGTTAACTTGTCTTTGAACTAGTAAAGCCAAAAATGAAAAATACCACGACCAACAGAAAGCACCATAAGAAATACACGCTTACCAAAGGGCAAGCATATAGGGCTTGCGGCTGAACCCCAGCCAGGGCCTTTTAACTGGAAGTGCCTCCAACATCAAGGGTTAAGATCCTCCCGATTTCCGTGGATATTAGTAAGCCCCCGAAGAAAATAAAAACTCACAATAGTGATGTACCATAAAAATAATTTTAACTAAAAATGTAATCAGTGAAACCAAAAAAGGGAGAAGAGACCACCACCAACAGGAAGCACCATAAAAAAATGCACGCTTACCAGACGGCAAGTATATAGGGCTTGCGGCTGAAACCCCAGCCAGAGCCTTTAGCATCAATAAGGACTTTCACAATTCATTAATTAATGTATGCACATGTTTGCTTTTGCATACATTTAATTACAGTTTAATGGTTTTGCATACATTTAATCACCATTTATGGCTTTTGTTTTACACTATATTAGTATATTTGGGTTGCACATCTATTTTTTTGTACAAAATAAAAAATTAAAGTAAAATAAATAAGATTTTTTTTAGCAAACACATACGTGAGCAGTGCCCGCATATGAAAACGATACTCAAACCACACATGTTAGGTATCACTGCAATCGTTAGAGTGAGAGCAATAATTATAGCCCTAGAACTCCTCTCTAACTCACACATGCAACACATAGAATTTTTTTAAACGTTGCTAATGGAGATTTTTAAGGGTAAAAGTTTGTTGCCATTACACTAGATGCCTGTGTATCACATGTTTATTATTCATATATGTACCTACTGTTCATTTACATGTATGTTGTTTTATAACTGGCCATTATTGATGATATCATTGTATGCATGTCTTTTGTAAAAATTATATAATGAAATATAAACAAGTGCGCAACCAAAAATTTTGTGAAAATTCATTGAGAAAATGTGAAATAGCCAACTCAGTGTTAAAGGGTCATTAAAGGAATTTTTTTTTTGTTGCTGAGACATAACAGTTAACTGATTCCTTTTAAAAATGATTAAAAATAGATACAAATCAGTCATATAATGTGCCTGCAGGTTAGTTTCACTTTTAAACTGGTTTCATGTTCCTGTGAACTAGAGAGACACACAGAACAAAAACAAACAAATCCAGGGCAGTGTTTTGTTTTTTTTAAATTAATCTGATTGGTTCTGTTAAGTTTTCGACACACAGTAATGACAGCTTAGACCACAGTGAAAAGCTCCCAGTACTGTGGTTATAAGGAGCCAGACAAGCAGGAAGTGTGGAGATCACAGCAGAATTACAGCAACTTCAAAGCAAAAACGAACAACGAGGACATGAAACCGGTACTGCAGTAAGGTAAAGGAAGATATTTAGCTAAAAAAAAAATACCTTTAGTGATGCTTTAATTATACATATAAAAACACACAAATAAACCAAAAAATAAAGCAAAATAATTCCAAATAACTATATGTTTGAAAAATACTGTGTAAAAAAAACAGAAACAAAGTCCCAGAACATAGAAGTGAAGGAGATGTTAATAATAGGGCACTTCTAGGGATTAATCCAATAATCACTACAATATTCGGTGAAGTATTTAGAAGAAGCCTTGATCTATTTTCAGCCAAAGAGTGAAATATTACTGCCGCTTACCGGACTGAAGAGATCTAAGATTATAGCGATCTTAGGAGCATGTGCATCAGCCTGCCGACCATGATAGAAACCACCTCGATCAGAGAGGAATGCTGATCTTGTAGTATTGGGATGTATACAGCCTGACGGGACATGGTTGTTTCTTATATGGCTACCTTATCAGATCTCAGCTGTGCCAATGATTTACATTCTCAGAATAAGTGCCTGGTAAAGCTGAGTGGATTCTGCCTGTTTTTTTTTTTTCTGTGTGATCCGGGCTGAAGAACAGCTGAAGGTGATATCCTCATCTAACCAGACGGAAGCATTCCTCTCTGATCGAGGTGGTTTCTACCGTGGCCGGCAGGCTGATGCACACTCTCCTTAGATCTCTATAATCTGAGATCTCTTCAGTGCGGTAAGTGGCAGTAATATTACACTGTTTGGCTGAAAATAGATCAAGGCTTCTTCTAAATACTTCACCGAATATTGTAGTGATTATTGGATTAATCCCTAGAAGTGTCCTATTGTTAACATCTCCTTCACTTCTATGTTCTGTGACTTTGTTTCTGTGTTTTAAACAGTATTTTTCAAACATATAGTTATTTGGAATTATTTTGTTTCAGAATGTCCCCAGAACATGCATAGATGGGAAATCTCCCAATGGGACACAGATGGCAACAAGTGATTGTGACCCTCCATTACTCAATCCAAAATGAAAAAAAAATACAAGTTTTTAGTTCTACTTTAACTTTGGATTTATATATGTATATGTGGCAACCATGACTGCTCATTGCATGCGCAGGCTGTGCTAATGAATCCCCTTTTAGTGAATGTTTAGTGAATGTCACATTCACTGCTTTATTTATACAGTATGCCCAAAGTGCATTTTCTATGCATTTTTTCTTTTTGTGCATTTTTGCAAGATTTCATATGAGCTCTGCTTTCTTTTTATATCTGAACAAGCAGAGGATGCATATTCTTTTCACAACACTAGTACATTTTTTTCTTGTTCATTTCATACAATAATATAAGTATACTACACCAGTTCTAGTATTTTTGCAAGTATTTGGTTAATAGAAGCCCGAAGGATAAATACATTGACAATTTTTTAAGGAGCATGACATAAAATGGTAATCACAGTTAAACTATCTTCTGTATTGCTCACAGCCTGTTGGGTTTATATTATGAAACTAAAATATTGCCTTCATAAAATACTATGCAGCATATCATTGTGCTGAAGATAGAAAAAAATAAAAAAAAATAAAAAAACACGAAAGGTCACAAGCTACAGTTTTAGTACAAAATGATAAGGTACTAAATATACCAGTGCCAATTCTATAAGGAACATTACACTGCAAATCTCCTGGGAAATTTTCAAAAGAACAGAAGGGCACAAAAGATGTTAGAACATAAGATATTTTTGCTATTTCATGTTTTCATATGCAAGTCAGGGCAGCTAGATGTCAGATTTCTTGAAGTGCATGTACATATTTAGCATTAAATTACTACTGGAAAAGCAGTATTTGCTATTTGTTTGTAACATGTAATCAGAAATCTGTGACAACAGACAGAAGGCCATCCTAAAATGTTTTATTTCCATGTCTGGTATTTGTTCTGTAAATTTGAAGCAGAAATAAGATACACAGATGAATGTGACTATGCATTCATTAAAATATATATATATATATTTAAACAAGCCACCATATATCAAGCCTAATGCCCAATTATTCTGCCAGTAAAAACACAAATCTGTCAGACTAGGGACAATGCAGCTCAGTATCAGCAGGAACCAATTAACTGTGGGAGCAAAATGAACAAAGCAAATAGAGCACAGGCCCTAGTACAGTTACCCTATTAAGTTAACCTAGCAAACACAAAATAAAAACATAATTCATTGCATTCACAAAGGGGGAACTTGTAAAGAGCCCACCAATAATGGAAAATCTAAGAAGCAAACAATCCCAATGGTACTATATCAGTCCATGCAGCACTCCTGTGTCTGCCCGAAAAATATGTCAGTTGTGGGTCAGCCAGAGTGTGTTGCCAGGAGGCTTAAGTGGCTGCTCTCCCCTGTGCAAATTGACCGGCAAGAACCACAGCTTAGAAAAAGGAAGGAGACTGCTAAAGATAGCATAAAACAAGTTGTTCTGCTGGGTTGCTGGGACAATCCGGTTTGGGGGTGTGGCCCTCTTTATCAAGTCTAAACGGCAACCAAGGAGGCTTCTTTTATTTAGCCAAGCTACCCTGCAATTGCTAGTACTAATCTCAGCCAAATCTCACTGGCAATACAGCAGTAATGTAAACGTTTATTGACAAAATATAGCAATCATGGCTCTTTCCCTTAATTATTATATGACAAGTATGTAGCACTACCTCCGAAGGAGCTGCTGAATATTTTTGGGTGGCATGCTACCTCTATCTTCTCGCCGTCCAGGGTGAAGTGAAAGTCTGAAGAATTTCAATGTTCACACAATGCACTTCTTTTTCTGGGATTTATTTGTAGAACTTCAACAGAAAGAAGTGGGAAGGGGTGGAAAGGTAAATAGGTTCAGGTGTATAGTCACAAATAGGAAACACTCCTGCTTCCAGCATGCACAGTTCTCGTCACCACTCTAGCCAGAGTGGGTATTGCTCACCCGGATAGGTCCCTCTCACTGGCCTAGCAGCCAGGATGGCGCACATAATAAAGTACAGTCTCTGCCACAGACCTTCTTCTATGAGGAGACACTTTTTGTCCAGAATCCTCTGCCACAGGATTTAGCACCCGGAACTGTCCAACTTAGCTTCAGTAAAGCTTTAGACCCGACAGGTGACACTGTCAATGAAGTTTCCAGGCCTTCTACCAAGATACCAGACTCTTGCATGGTCCTCCCCAGGATAGGTCCTCCCCTGGCTTCCTTCATCAAGTAACTTCCTCCCGCAGGACAGACAGCACAGGATCACCTCTGAAAAAGAGCAGACCCCAGTCTGACTACTGGGCCTACCGGTCGAAGCCATGACCCTGGACCAATGTGGTCCCAGAGCCATGATTCAGGACATGCACCCCAGGCCAGACTGGCCACGAGGCGCGTGGGACGACAACCGACCTCTGCCAATGGCGTCTGTCCCTTAAGTACCCCTCCCCAGCATGCACAGCGAGGCAACCACTCCCACTGATTCACTGTCGAGGGGGACACCCAATACACCCTGACTTTGCTGCTGCCACTCTTGGCCTGGAGTGATAACGACACCTTCAGGCGAACAATGGTGCAAACACCCAGCACAGCCATGGCTGGAACAGAGGCTAAATGTTGTCTTTAATCATTAGTCTGGGCCAAATAACAGCTCAGACCCCTCTAAATTTAAAGCAGCGCCTGTTAGACAGGAGCATGCCGCTACATACACCCCCTGCTACAAAAATACACTGTCCCCAGTGTCGGGAACAATTTGTGTCTCAAGCCTGAGTGCCAAAACCTGAACCTTAAAATAGGATGGGAAGGGGAAAAGAAGAAAATAGGAACATAGGGCCAGATTCTCGTACAATTGCGGTGGCGCAACGTAACCCGTTTACGTTACACCGCCGCAAGTTTTCAGTGTAAGTGCCTGATCCACAAAGCACTTACCTGTAAACTTGCGGCGGTGTATCGTAAACACGTCCGGCGCAAGCCCGCCCAATTCAAATGGGGCGTGTACCATTTAAATTAGGCGCGATCCCGCGCCGGACGTACTGCGCATGCTCAGTTTAGAAATTCCCGCGGTGCTTTGCGTGATGTGACGTCATTTTTTAGAACGGCGACTTGCGTAGCGTCCATTCGTATTCCCGGACGTCTTACTCAAAAAAAAAAATTGAAATTTGAAGCGGGAACGACGGCCATACTTTAACATGGCTCGTGTAAAGTTAAGGCATGTTAAAGCATGACTAACTTTGCGACGGGAAAAAATTACTAGCGACGTAATGAACGCGAAATCCGTCGTGGATCGGCGTAAATGCTCATTAGCATACCCGAGGCAGGAAAACGACGCAAACTCCACCCAGCGGCGGCCGAAGTATTGCATCCTAAGATCCGACGGTGTAAGTCAATTACACCTGACGGATCTTAGGGCTATCTATGCGGAACTGATTCTATGAATCAGCCACATAGATATGACAAGAGATGCGACGGTGTATCAGGAGATACGCCGTCGTATCTCTTCTGTGAATCTGGCCCATAGTGTACATAATAACACCATGACAATTTACATTTTTGGATTTCCATTCCTGTCTATCTAGCCCACCCATTCTTCGGAAGTCTTAATAGAAGATCAACTGACCTAAAAGAAAACAGAAAAAAAAAACACAAGCGCACACACGATCCTAATCCTAATATTATGTACATTTTAAGGCAGAGCAAATCTGCACCTTCGAAAAGGTAGAACTTTCCCTTTCCTTCTAAAGACAATAGCTAGGCTTAAAAAGAAAGTCCTTCCCTAGCATTATTAACCACTGCAGCCTTGTAGCAGAAATCACGTTTCAAAAAGGTTGCACAAATCCTTGGGCAAACAAGTTCTTGACCTCGGAGTCCTCAGAGGCCCTGACCTAACTGACTAGTTCCTCCCCCCAGAGTTCAAAATCTCCAGCAAGTGAAGCAGGAAAAATCATGTCCCTTCACAGCGCAGACACCACATCCCTATTTACATTTTTCATACGTTTCTTTGAATTAGATTCACAGGTGTCTTGCAGCAGTGCTCCCTAGAGTTAGCTTGAGACAGCGCGGGAGTCCCTTCATATACTAGGTGAGTACACTACCTTTTTTTTTCTTCTTAAAACCTGACAGGTCACCATAATGTTAAGTCTTTGGATGTATGAGTTCATCTGATGTACAATTCTGATGTCACATGCCCAGCATTCACCAGTCTGTGACGTCAGACGTTATTTCCTTTGTGATGTTAACCACTCTCACACCTGCTTAATGCTTTTAAGTCACTATGTTCCAGGCCCTCACCCCAGTAGCACTGTTCACAATATGCTATTTGCTTCCCAACCTCCAAACTTAGGTAAAGACTGCCAGGCTTGGGAAAAGGATTTACAACTGGACTTATTAATGGAACACTGGAAACATATTTTCACTAACACTTATTTAAAGATTAACCGTTATTTATAAGGTTTTATTGTGGTGGTACCTGATGCCAGTACAGCTTCACAATTTCAACTTGGATTTAACCAACTTGTGTTAGAGATGTGCTAAGGAGACATGCACACTTCTATATATTTGGTGGATATGTCCACTGCTCCATCCTTACTGGTCCCAGGTCCATGACATAATTTCCAAAGCTTCCATGTACACCTTGAACTATACCCCAGAACATTTTAGACACCCTTGCCTGTGTCTAAACCCACCATAACCTCTGCCTGTGTTTAAACCCCCTATCACAACCCCCTAACAACTTTGGTATCGTGGAATGCATGTGGCCTGGTTCTGATGGACTTTTTGTACCTGATCCTGGACATTGTATCAATCAATTTGCCCTTTATGGTATATGAACCAATTAGCAGTAGGCTAGGATCAGGTTTATCTTACCACAACTGCACTTTCTCTGTGCTGTGTGGTTGGACTTTGGGGTGCCTGTCTCATTTTTACGTACTTACCGAGACCGAGATGCTGAGGGCGGCTCACCTTTGCGACCTGTCGCAATCCGCCCCCTGGAGTTGGGACAGAGGGGGAAGGCGCAAGGAGGCACCGGTACCAGCGGTGAAGCTGAAGTCTTGATAGCAATTGTCAGGCAGTAGGCTAGCTGGTAGTAGACCACTGAAGACAAGCTGTGGATCAGATAGCAACAGTTCAGGTACACACAGAGCACATTGCAAGGGGCAAGGACTGAAGGCGGATCCGGGGTGCAAGCAGAAGGTCAAGGGCTGGAGAAGGTAGCGAGTCCAGAGGTACAGGCCAGAGGTCAGGGTCAGGAGACAGCAGCAATCCAGTGACATAAGCCAGAGGTCAGGTTCAGGAGGGAGAGCAGAATCGTAAGGAAATCCGGGTCAACAGGACAGGTTCAGTAACAGGAAGCACACGGCAGGAGCTGACGACAAACCAGCAACCTGTCATGAGACAGGGGCTGGTTTAAATATGGCAGTCAGGCCTCTGATTGGCTCTGAAGAGAGCACGTGTGTGCGCGCCTGTGCGTGCACCCCTGTGCACACCCGTGCACACGCCGTGCCAATGAACCACGCATGCGCGTGCGCCAAAGTGCTGTTCTACCGCGAATGTGCGCTATTCTGTGGCTGGCTGGGTTGGCTCCCTGACACCACCCCTGCCTCTGACTAAACCCCACTGACTGAACCCTACCACCACCACCACTGTTGCATGTGAATCTGACTTCCTGATAAATTGAATTTTAGTTTTAATTGTCATGATATAAAATAATGGATGTGGGGGTCTTTTGGTGACAACGTTTTTTTGTGGGGCAAGTTTTTTTGCGGGTGGTGGGGGGAAGCATTTCATTCCTGGATCCAGGCAGCACCATGTCTAGAGCCAGTCCTGCCTGTGAGGACTTATTACAAATATTTAGCCATGCACATGGCATATTCTGCCAAACTCTGTATTTCAGTATGCTGGGGCACAGGCCATTTTCTATCTGTATCTGAATGGTTGACGTGTCTACGTGAGATCAAAGGGATGGAGGAATTCATCTCCCTAGTGTGTGACTCCTCCTTTAAATTCTTGCATATTTGGTGTTGCTGGATTCACTTTTAAACTATTGAAGGATACAAACACCTGATGGGATGAACACCCTGACCACCAGTCATGGGTCATGGGTATTTTTGTTGCCTCTACTCAAACAGTACTCCACGCCTTCCCTCATTGTCTGCCTCTTTTCTCATTCTTTTCTCCCTGTCCTACCCTGCCATCCAGTCCCCCTCATTTAGATTTTTTTCCCTCTCCCTTTCTCTACAACAAGCCTTGTCCTCAACCCTCTTTCCTCTATAATCTACAATTTGGGAACACCTCTACTCCTGGGATATTGTCAACATCACTAATCATGGCCTCTTTCGGAGGGCCGGCCATCGTATTGCACAATGGTCACTTTCTACTCACATCTCCCACCTTCCTTCTCCCCCACTTTCTTTTTTATTTTACCCCGTGTGTGTCACTTTTACGTCTTTTTTTTGTTGGTGCACGTTTGTACACCTTGGGCCAGATTCAGATAGATTAGCGAATCTTTAGATCCGCGTAATCTATCTGATTTACGATCCGCCGGTGCAATTTTGAGAGGCTAGTGCAGTATTCACAAAGCACTTACCTCGAAACTTTCACCGGCGGATCGTAACTCCCCCGGCGGAATTGAAATTCCGCGGCTAGGGGGAGTGTAGTATTTAAATCAGGCGCGTCCCCACGCCGATTTAAATGCGCATGCGCCGCCGGCTAAATTTCCCGGCGTGCATTGCTCACACTGACGTCGCTAAGACGTCAGTGGTTTCGGCGTGAGCGTAACCTGCGTTGGGCCGAATTCTGAATTGACGTACGCAAACGATGTTAAAATTTAAAACTCGGCGCTGGAACGACGGCCATACTAAACATAGGAAACGCCGCAGTTACCCCTGCTATAGCAGGGGTAACTATCCGCCGGAAAAAGCCGAACGCAAACGACGTGAAAAAAAAGCGACGGGCGGGCGTTCGTTACTGAATCGGCGGTTCTCCTCATTTGCATATCCGACGCGTAAAAGACCGAGGAGACACCTAGCGGCCGGCGGGAGATTGCAGCCTAAGATCCGACGGTGTAAGTCACTTACACCAGTTGGATCCAAGGGAGATCTATGCGGAACTGATTCTTATGAATCAGTCGCATAGATCCGACCGTCGGATCTCAGAGATACGACGGCGGATCAGGAGATACGCCGTCGTATCTCTTGATGAATCTGGCCCACTGTGTGTGATTAGTAGGGTGTCGGTCCTCCCGCCAGCCCTGAACGTCTTGGGAGTGGGTGGACATGGCCTTCTGGCTTAGTTCGCCTGCTCTCATGGGGTCTCCCTTCGGGGAGCCTCACCTGGGAGGGCCCAGATTCACAGAGTGTGGGCGCACATTACGCCTCCATAGTGCAAACGCTGTACGCCGCGCCAACGTAGCGCGGAGAGGCAAGCATTGCAATCAGCAAGCTATTGCTCCCAATGCTGCGCCAGCGTGGCGTGGGATTCAAAGGCGTACGCCGGTGTAGGTGGAAGTGGGCGTGACCCATGCAAATGAGGCGTGACCCCATGCAAATGATAGGCCGAGCGCCAGACAGATACGTATCACGAACTGCGCATGCGCCGTGATGTGGACGCATCCCCCTGCGCCTGCTCACAACCACGTCGGAACAACTGCCTAAATTACGCCGGATCACTGCATATGGCGTGAAACCTACGCCCAGCCAGACACACGTCCAATGTAAAATACGCCGGCTTGTGTTCCCTGGTGCAGACCTTTGCATGTCTGCTGCTGGGTTGCACCTCCTTTATGGGGAATAACTTTACGCTGGACGTACAACTTACACGCACCTCGCGTAGCCTGCGTCGGGCGCACGCAGGTTTGTGAATCGCCGTATTTCCCTCATTTGCATGTTTGAATGGCTAATCAATGGGAGTGACACCATGCACCCAGCCTAAATGTGCGCCCACCCTACACCGGCGTAAGCAAGCTACGTCGGCGGGGTGTAGCCTGGTTTTAGGCGCATATCTGTTTGTGGATCTGGCACACATATACGACGGCGCACATTTGCACTTACGTTGGCGTAACTTGTTATACGTCGGCGTAAGTGCTTTGTGAATCTGGGCCAATGGGTAATGGACACTGTTTATGATTTTTTACATCTAAAACATTGTAAAATAAATATGAAGAAAAAAAGAACTTAGAGGACAATGTGATGCATGTTTGGAATGTGGGTTAATTGAAAGTTGCATTCTGTTAATCCACTTACCATGAATCTGCCTGGTAGGACGCATATTTTGAATTAAGTGGATCTTTTTACTCATCTCTGAACCTTAATAATGTGCTAAAACTTTGAATGTTCAATTTATCTGAAAAAGTAAAATGTAATTGTGTGTGACAGGTACAGTGATAATCTCCGCTCTGATCTGAAAAAAAAAAAAAGAATGCAAATTATCTAAAACTCATTTCTGCTTAGTCATCTTTGAAAAAAATACATAACCTTATTATGTGTCAATTAAATAAAATGACAAAGGATACAATATAACCTTATCAGCTGTTGAGAGATGAGATTGTGTTGTAAGATTCCTTTGTCATTTTAATGTTCTGTAAAAACAAACTATTAATGGTGTCATAAGCAAGATAAAACAAGAAAAAATACTATACTAGCTGCATTTTAGTGTTATTTATTTTTTTGCATCTCCACAATCATACACTCAGAAGATTTCTTTTTACATGATATCCATTTCTTATATAACATGTACATAGTTTAAGCTTTCAGGCTATCCAAATACATATAGGTGAGTTTAAAAGCTTTTTATGATCAATAATCTGTTTAGTGCTATACACAGTTAGATTGCCAATGGAATAATTGTACCCAAATAGTTTTTGCTGTGGGCAATGTTATGTCAATATGGGAATTTAAAATTACAAGAACAATTAGTTATTTAAATATGCAGTAAGCAGAGTAATGAGAATAATATGGGTAACTGCATTTGTTCATTCTCTATTATTTCACTAAAATAATCATTAGTCTAGAAAGGGAGAGATTGTAGGGCGTTTCCACTGCACTCAGCCCATTAAAACCCATAACAGGATGGGTTAGACTGTGAGAGGTGTGGGAGGAGGATCATGTTTTTCCCAGAGTAGTGGTTTAAGCTGGAAATACACATGACAAGGTGACAAAAGTGGTAAAACTGTCAATTACACTTTTTGTCAAAATGCCAATGCAATCAAATACAAAACCAGCTCTGTCTCAACATTAAATTGTATACAACTTTACAACATAATGGCCCGGATTCACATACATCGGCGCATATTTATGCGGGCGTAGCGTATCTAATTTACGCTACGCCGACACAGCGCACAGAGACAAGCACTGGATTCACAAAGCACTTGCCTCCAAATCTACGCTGGGTTTCTTAGTTGTAACTCATCGTAAGTGGAAGTGGGCGTGAGCCATGCAAATGAGGCGTGACCCCATGTAAATGATGGATTGAGCGTCATAAAGATACGAATAACGTACGGCGCATGCGCCGTCGTGTGGACGCATTCCAGTGCGCATGCTCAGAATCACGTCGAAACAACTGCCTAAGATACGTCGAATCACTGCCTATGTCTACGTCTACGTTTCCTGGTCCATACCTTTGCATGAGTTGCGCCTCCTATATGGGGAATAACTTTACGCCGGACATAAGTCTTACGCAAACCGCGTATATTATGCGCCGGGCGCAACTACGTTCATGAATCGCCGTATTTCACTCATTTGCATATTTGAATCGAAAATCAATGGGAGCGCCAGCGTAAATATGCGCCCACGATACGCCGGCGTAGGAAAGTTACGTTGGTCAGGTGTATCTTGGTTTCTGGTTTGGCGCATAGATACAACGGCGCACATTTGTACTTACGACGGCGTATCTCGAGATACGTCGGCGTAAGTGCTTTGTGAATCCGGGCCAATATTTATATCATATTCTGCATGCACAGTTCATATAAACTTTCATACCAAAAAGTGCAATCAGTGCTTGCGCAAACTTTTTTTATTTAGTATAAACAATAAGTCCTTTGAAGTGTAGTTAATAACAATCTTCTAGTGGCAGTGTTATTAATAAAGTGCTATGCCGTGCTTCCCTCTTATGTGCCTTCACTCACCAGCTCATAATGGGTTAAACACTCATATTGGAAGGACTTGAAATGCTCCAAACAATAGTACTTTCTTTCTTGACGCTTCCTGGGCATCTAGAACCCCTTTTCCGCATCTCTTACCCTGGCTCCCACACTCAGCAATCGTCCCTCTGTGGTAGCCAACACCTCCATTCCTCCGCTGACAGCCAGCAGACCACAATGAGCAATTGAGGATCCCCCCTCCTTGGGTCTGGTGTTCTCATAGACAGGAGGGGGGACATTGCACTGCTAGAGCTGGCTGATGATGTGAGGACTGTGTATTCACAGCACACATGGAGGAGTGATGATAGAGGGGGGCAAGGATTTGTGTTGGGGGTGGAGGGATTTTAGGTCCTCTCCCCTTCTAAAGCACCCCAAGCACAAATCCTTTTACTCCCCCAAATCAAAGAGATGCCGCCTACCACAGAGGACATGTGACCTACCCCCCACTGCGTCCCCCAGTGTCCCCCCCATGGCATCCCCATGAGTCACCTCCCCACGGCATCCCCCTATGTCATCCCTTAGCTCCCCACAGCATCCCCCTTGTGTCATCCCTCCCCCCACAGCATCCCCCTGAGTCCTCCCCCAATGGTGTCATCTGTGTCCTCCCTTCATGGCATCCTCTGTGTCATCCCTCCCCCCACAGCATCCCCCTGTGTCATCCTTCCCCCACAGCATCCCCCTGTGTCTCCCCCACATCATCCCCCTGTGTCCTCTCCCCCTTCCCCACGGCATCCCCCTGTGTGCTCCCACCAGGGCATCCCCCTGTGCCCTACCCACAGTGTTCCCCTGTGCTCTCCCCCCACAGCATCCCCCTGTGTCCCCTCACAGTGTTCCCCTGTGTCTGCCCCCCACGGCATCCCCCTGTGTCCTCCCCCATGGTGTCCCCCTGTGTCCTTGTCACACGGTTCCACACAGGTGTATAATGCCTCCTGTGATGCACCATGCTGTGCTCAATATTGTGCCCTACTGTGTACACCATAATAAATCCTGCTGTGTGCCTCGTGATGTGCCCTTCTGTGTACCCCCTCATGTGCCCTGTGCCCTATAATGTGCCCTACTGTGTGCCCCGTGCCCTGTGATGTGCCCTGCTGTGTGCTCTGTAAGGCACCATTCTGTGCTCAATAATGTGCCCTGTTGTGTACACCATAATAAGCCCTGCCTTGTGCTCTGTAATATGTTCTGCTGTGCCCCATAATGTGCACTCCTACCCCCATGTGCCCTACTGTTTCGTTCAATGTGCCCTCCTGTGTGCCTCTTAATGTGCCCTACTCTGTGTCTCATGATCTGCCCTCCTGTGTGTCCCATAAATAGTTTAGGTTTTGGATAGAGTGGTGAAGGACTAGAACACCTAGCCGTTTTCAGTGATGTATGTGCCCCGGTTAGAGAGATTCATGCTCATATTCGATGATGACTATATACAAGGAAAATAGTGAACTTAAAAGAAAATCCCAACTTTTGGGTTGACATCAGAACACTAAGGCCTCGTACAGACGACCCAACATGTCCGATGAAAACGGTCCGCGGACCGTTTTCATCGGACATGTCCGCTGGGATCATTTGGTCTGATGGCTGTACACACCATCAGACCAAATTTCCCGCGGACAGCTGCCGCGGTTACGACACGGTGACATGGCTGTGACGATGACGCGGCGACGTGCACGAACCCGGAAGTTCAATGCTTCCACGCATGCGTCGAATCACTTTGACGTCATGCGCGGGTTCTCGGGCCAGTGGACATGTCCGATGAGTCATACTGACCATCGGACATGTCCGGCGGACATGGTTCCAGCGGACATGTTTATTAGCATGCTAAGAAACAGTTGTCAGCTGGAAACCTGTCCAGTCAAATCACTTCGACGTCATGCGCGGGTTCTCGGGCCAGCGGACATGTCCGATGAGTCATACTGACCATCGGACATGTCCGGCGGACATGGTTCCAGCGGACATGTTTATTAGCATGCTAAGAAACAGTTGTCAGCTGGAAACCTGTCCAGTCAAATCACTTCGACGTCATGCGCGGGTTCTCGGGCCAGCGGACATGTCCGATGAGTCATACTGACCATCGGACATGTCCAGCGGACATGGTTCCAGCGGACATGTTTCTTAGCATGCTAAGAAACCGTTGTCCGCTGGAAACCTGTCCAGTCAGCCGGAAAATTGTCCGGTCGGCCCTACACACGACCGAACATGTCTGCTGAAACTGGTCCGACGGACCAGTTTCAGCGGACATGTTCGGTCGTGTGTACGAGGCCTAAGGGGAAACCTTCCAATAGGGCACTAGTGCTGGTGACACACCAGGAGTCATTCACTTTGGAGGGATTTCCTCTCACTTCCTTCTTGTGGGTTTGGGACTGGAATTTAAGAGAAATCTTCCAAATGGGAAACAGATGACAAAAAAAAAAACACCGGTATAACGCTTTCTTACTCTATCCAAAATAAAAACAATTTTGCCTTTAGTCACACATTAACCCCTTTGTGCGTAAGGGTAAAACACATTTTAATGCCCAAGTACAATTTTGCAACTTTGACCTGTGTTAGTAAACTGTACATATCATCACAACTACTTTGTGTGTCCAGGTGGATTATACCTTGCTTTTCTCAGAACAAAAGTGACTTTTATTTGTTGGAAAATTGAATCTCCTGATTTTAATTATCAAAGGAAACAGACCCAAAATATTAAAACTTTTTTTTTATTTAGCTGTATATTTCTTGCTACTACCATAACCTTCCACCAAAAAACAACCCAAAATAAATTCTCCTGCACCTGACAACCGCAGTGATACCACATATGTTATTTGTTGTTTGTACCCACAGTAAAACCCAGAAACAATAGTGCACTTTTTTTTTACATCCTACCTAAAACACACTGATACAATTGAAAAAAAAAAATCCTGGCCTTGACCTTTGACCCAAACACTGACTTAGACTAAACCTTGATGTAGATTTTCTTTTTTTTACACACTTGTTCCCCCTCTTTCTGAAAGGAAAGGGAGAGATATGATGTATCTCTCTCCTCCATCCACAGAAGGAGAAAATAGGGGTGGGCTTCACAGTGACTGATCACTGTGATAGCCAATCAGAGGCTATTACAGCAATCAGGTGACTCAGAAGCTTCAGGTCCCAATCGTTCGTAAGGGGTCCAAGGGGTTACATATCTTTAATAATGGAATCGGTATGAATTAAAATTACAGTCATGGCTGAAATTGTTGGCACCCCGGAAATCTTTCCAGAAAATCAAGTATTTCTCACAGAAAAGTATTGCAGTAACACATGTTTTGTTATACACATGTTAATTCCCTTTGTGTGTATTGGAACAAAACAAAAAAAGGGAGGGAAAAGGCAAATTGGATATAATGTCACACAAAACTCCAATAATGGGCCGGTCAAAATTCTTGGCACCCTTTCAAAATTGTGGAAAAATAAGATTGTTTCAAGCATGTGATGCTCCTTTAAGCTCACCTGGGGCAACTAACAGGTGTGGGCAATATAAAAATCACACCCGAAAGCAGATAAAAAGGAGAGAAGTTCACTTAGTCTTTGCATTGTGTGTCTGTATGTGCCACACAACATGGACAACAGAAATAGGAGAAGAGAACTGTCTGAGGACTTGAGAACCAAAATTGTGGAAAAATATCAACAATCTCAAGGTTACAAATCCATCTCCAGAGATCTAGATTTGCCTTTTGTCCACAGTGTGCAACATTATCAAGAAGTTTGCAACCCATGGCACTGTAGCTAATCTCTCTGGGCGTGGACAGAAGAGAAAAAATGATGAAAGGTTGCAAAACAGGATAGTCCAGATGGTGGATAAGCAGCCCCAAACAAGTTCCAAAGAAATTCAAGCTGTCCTGCAGGCTCAGGGAGCATCAGTGTCAGCGCCAACTACCCGTCGACATTTAAATTAAATGAAGCGCTATGGTAGGAGACCCAGGAGGACCCCACTTCTGACACAGAGACATAAAAAAGCAAGACTACAGTTTGCCAAAATGTACCTGAGTAAGCCAAAATCCTTCTGGGAAAACATCTTGTGGACAGATGAGACCAAGATAGAGCTTTTTGGTAAAGCACATCATTCTACTGTTTACCGAAAATGGAATGAGGCCTACAAAGAAAAAAAACATAGTACCTACAGTGAAATATGGTGGAGGTTCAATGATGTTTTGGGGTAGTTTTGCTGGCTCTGGCACTGGGTGCCTTGAATGTGTGCAAGGCATCATGAAATCTGAGGATTACCAAAGGATTTTGGGTCGCACTGTAGAGCCCAGTGTCAGAAAGCTGGGTTTACCTCCGAGATCTTGGGTCTTCCAGCAGGACAATGACCCCAAACATAATGAGTCCAGATCTAAATCCCATTGAACACCTGTGGAGAGATCTTAATTGCTGTTGGGAAAAGGTGCCCTTCCAATAAGAGAGACCTGGAGCAGTTTGCAAAGGAAGAGTGGTCCAAAATTCCGGATGAGAGGTGTAAGAATCTTTTTTATGGTTATAAGAAGTGACTGATTTCAGTTATTTTTTCCAAAGGGTGTGCAACCAAATATTAAGTTAAGGGTGCCAAGAATTTTGACCAGCCCATATTTGGAGTTTTGTGTGACATTATGTCCAATTTGCTTTTTTTCCTCCCTTTTTTGTTTTGTTCCAATACACACAAAGGGAATAAACATGTGTATAGCAAAACATGTGTTACTGCAATACTTTTCTGTGAGAAATACTTGATTTTCTGGAAACATTTCTGGGGTGCCAACAATTTCGGCCATGACTGTAGATGCATGATGTTCATACAGATGTTTTTTATACTGTTTTACTCCTAGATTCTCATTATATCATCAAGCCCCTCCAGTGGTTCATGTTGTGCAGGACTTGTCTTTACTCCACGATATGCCAAGTACCATGGTGTCAATATGCATATGTAATTTGTAGCATGTTTATGCGATTTTTTGGATGCAATTTTTTGTCATTCAGTATTCTGTACATGATCTCACAAGGCATAATAAAATGCTCTTTGCTTAGACTGCTTTTTGGTATACATCTCTCATTCAAAGTCCCAAACTTTTTTTTTTTTCTTTTTTTTTACCAACTCAGAGAACACAAACTGGAGACGTAATCATACGCTGTCTCCATCCTGGTTCACATCATGGTAGGAAGTTACTTTTTCTTTTTTTTTTTCATTCAAAGTCCCGAACTAACTCCCCCCTTTTGCGCTAACCAAACTTTCTCCTTTTTCTACCATTTGATGGCAAGCACTTGTTTGGACCAGAACATGAAAGGATTTTAGAAGGATCCACATATAGGAAGAAAAGATTCTTAGACAAGAGTCAAGGATTTAATGACAGACAATTTGGAAGAACAACCAAAAACCACACCAACCAGACAAGACAGCTTGCTGTTCAAGCCTGTAGATGCAGCCCCTTAAACTCAAGTGATGTAAAAGAGAAGGAGGATGTCAGGTCAGGCCCCAGCCAACTGACCTCAGTATTATTCAATGAAGATCACCCACAACACTCATAAGTTGGCGATCACCTCAAGGCACTTAAATTAACTCAAAAACACGCAATACTAATACATACATTTTCCATTCTCCCACAATAGTTTTTTTTTTTTTTTTTTTTTACAGAAAAGAAACACAATGTCCCAGAACTAATAAATGCCTCAGTTCAATTCAAAATCCTTAATAAACCTTTATAGGTTTTCACCATGGCAAATTAGAAATATTGTAGCTTACTCAGTTTAAAATCCAAGTAGTCTCTGTTAATATCCCAATTCATAGCATATATATTGTATTCACCAGGGACACAATGTAAAAGACCACTTATTGTGGGAGGCTGATAGTGTAGCCATGGTCATCTCTCCAGGTCCTTTTGGGTTTAAGGTTCAGACCCATTCTTTCTAGTTCCTTGCCACACAGTCACCCGCAGTTCTTTCTCTACAATCTACTGTCACCTCACTTGTCACAGGACACTCATGGCTTACCATTCTTCTACACAAGTGAGAGAAGAAAAAGCAAACATGCTCCCTACTCCTTGTGTAGTTTTAAAATCAAACCAAGAGGGTTATTTCAGAATCACACGTACATTTAAGAAGACTTGCATAAAAAAGACAATACCCATGATCCGCCCAATCCTTGTGGGAACTAGTTTGCCCACAAGTGCCGCTGACTCACTTTTGTTGTCCTCTTCTGGGTCTTTCATCAGATGGTCTATTACTAATCAGATTACCTTTGGATCCTGGGATTTTCACGAAAATCATTGCGGAGAAAATGTTGATCCTTGGACAGCAGGGGGTGAACATAATCCCCTACATGGATGACTTCCTTTTTGTTTGCACCTTCAATAGTGGAAGTAAAGCAGGAATCTATGATTCAGGATATCTCCTAGACTCGACTGCACACAAAAAATTTCTGTCATAAGGAAAGATACTAAAGTTTGTGAACCACTTGGAATAATCAAGATGCTGTACTTCTCTATCAGAAAACCAATGTCTCATGTTTAAAAATGTTTTTTTTGTATGGCATAAGTAATAACAAAAAAAAAAAAAATGATTAAAAAAAAAAAAGATAAGCAATGTCAGTTCTTGAACGCATGCCAGGGGCCATCCCAGGAGACGCTTTACAAAATTCAATGTTACAGTAGTGGACTGGCCAAAAGGCAGACAAAGACAAACCAATCTGCATATCTGCCCAGGTGATGGAATCCCTTTTTGTGGTGGACCCAAGAACATTTGAGGCAGGGTTGGTTATGGTAGAGATCAAACTAATGCTGCTGCCCAGGGGTGGCTGGGGAGGCTCATCTGGAAGTAACTTCAGGCAGTAGGAGAAGCCCTCTGCCACTTCAGCTTAAAAAATGTTAGGATTATCTATTGCAATAGCAGATTAGAATCCCCAGGAGGTAGCAAGGTCCATAATGCGAGAAAGGACAGCATAACCCATTCTCCGCTGGGCAGAAGGAAACCTTGTCTCTATTGCAGTAGTTCACATAACAGGCATAGGTAATTTTAAGGTGGATTCACTAAGCAGTGACCCTCTCAAACAAGGACAAATAGTATTTCGTGAAAAAATTGGGGTTTACGCCAAATAGATTAATTTGTGACAACCTAGAACAAAAAGTGGATATGTTTTCTCTCTCAACAATCAGGGAAACCCAGAAAGGCATATTTATGGCATTTCATGAATGAATGAATGAATGAGTAACTTGTATAGCACTACAAACTCAAACTAAATCGCCTCAAGGCGCTTTTGCAGCCAGTGCCTGTGTCTTTAGAAGAGATGGGTCTTAAGCTTCTTCCTGAAAGCCAGATGGTTTTCTTCCAAGCCGATGTCCATGGGTAGAGTGTTCCATAGCCGGGGTCCTTGGACTGCAAATCTTTGTTCACCTTTTGATTTGTTGCGGGTCTTGGGAATGCAGAGGAGGTTCTGCTTAGTTGACCAGAGGGGGCGACTTGGGGTGTAGTGATTTATTTTGTCACAGATGTATTTCTGAGCTTTTCCTTCTGTACATTTCTGAGTGAGGCAAAGGGTCTTAAATGTAACCCAATCCTTCACGGATAGCCAATGGAGGGTCCTTAAAAACGGTGTGATTGATTCACAGTTTTCTTTACAGTTACCAGTCTGGCTGCTGTGTTCAGGACAACTTGTAGACGTGAAATTTGGTATTTGGTATTAAGTCCTAGGAGGGAGTTTGCTTGGTCGAGTAGGGAATTGATTGTTCCAACTACTGCTGCTGTGTCTCCTTCTGGAATAAAGGGGATAAGTCTATGCAACAGGCGAACAAGGTGGTGAAATCCGCTGACTACTGATCCTATTTGTGCATCCATTGTCATGTCTGAGTCAAAGATGGCTCTAATGCCCTGTACACACGATCGGTTCATCCAATGAAAATGGTCTGATGGATTTTTTCATCAGATATCCGATGAAGCTGACTTTTATCAGTCTTGCCTACACACCATCAGTTAAAAAAACAATCATGTCAGAACGCGGTGACGTAAAACACAACGACGTGCTGAGAAAAATTAAGTTCAATGCTTCCGAGCATGCGTGGACTTGATTCTGAGCATGCGTGGACTTGATTCTGAGCATGCGTGGATTTTTAACCGATGGACGTGCCCACAGACGATTGTTTTTTTCTATCTATTTTTTAACCATTAGATAATTTTAGTTTTTTTTTCCCGATGGATAAAAAAACGATGGAGCCTACACACGATCGGTTTGTCTGATGAAAACGGTCCATCAGACCGTTTTCATCAGACGAACCGATCGTGTGTACGCGGCACAAGGCTTTTGGCATTAGTGCTGGGGTGGTGGTTTGTCCAAGGATGGTGGGTGGTGTGAACGTTGTGCTAGGGTTTTTGTTTCAGTTTGCATGGAACAATTATACACCAAACAATTTAAGTCAGGACAAAATTACTGCACTGGACTCCTTGCGAGATATAACTATCAAACCGGCTGACAAGGGGGGAGCCATTGTGATAATGGATATCTCAAAGTACGAATCTGAAGTTTTGAAATAACTTGCAGATGACAGCACTTATAAAAAATTAGATGTTAGTCCAGTATTTAGAGTTCTAAAAATAATTAAAAGTGTATTGACAGCAGCGTTGAAAAACAAGATTATTGATGATGAGACTGTGGCATTCATAACTTCTGAACATCAAATTAGACCAGTGAAATATATTTTACCAAAGATCCACAATGATCCTATTAACCCTCCGAGATGTCCCATTGTCTCTAGGATGGAATCGGTGACAACCCCATTAGCACAATACTTGGATAGGTGTTTTAAATTTGTTTTACATCTCTGTAATACGAAATCATACATAAAAGATACCACAGATTTTCATGATAAAATTCAAAATATCCAGTTGTCATCTGATTCCATTCCCTCATGAGTTAGGGATTGAAGCATGTCAGCGGTTATCTTAATTATCTCATCCCGGTTTAAAGTTTAAAATTGAGTTTAGCAATATTAAAAATAAAATCTTGATACCACACTGAGGATCGATAATATGAGAATTATGAGTGATCTATATGTTAAAACCACCGATCGCAATCAATTGCTACATTTTGATAGCTTTCATCCAGGTAGTGTATTTAATTAAATTCTAAAAAGTCAGCTGATGAGGGTTCAGAGAATAGTTAATAATCCACAACATTGTCAACAGAGATTACATGAAATGGAGAAAAAAAACTATTCAGATAAGATATCCTGAAGCACTAATTAAAAAGAAACGGTTAAACTTGAATAGTGCCAGGATGCCTAATAGATTCACTAGAAGGATCCTTTTTGTCACACAGTATCATCCATTTTCACATAAAAAAATAAATATATATTATTAAGAAACATTGAAATTCACTTAGGATTAGTTATCCAACTATTGAGGAATTTTGGAGTTTACCTATGCCCTGATATAGAAAAGGTAGAACACTCAGGGACCGATTGGTGAAATCAGACCAATTTTCTCCGCCTGTTCCTAAGATGACTTTTTTAGGACCGAAGAATATGGGATCTTTTCCATGTTTATCTTGTATCCAATGTAACTCTATGATAAAGGGTAAATATATTTCACAACCCCATAGAGGTTTTAATAACCCCATTAAGGGGCACTACACCTGCGAATCATTGTATGTAGTGTACCCTATTAGGTGTCCATGCGGATTATTGTATATTGAAGAAACCACTCAAAAGATAAAAGATCGAATCACTCGACACACATATTCAATCAGAGAAAGTTAACATAGTTGCCACTTGCCCGACACTTGTAGAAAGAGGACATGCAGTTTTTTTTTAATTTGACGGCGGGGTTCCCCTTAATATCCATACCAGACCTGAAGGGCCTGGTAATGGAATTTGGGGGGACCCCACACTTTTTTTATTTTTTTTATGAATGAATTTGCTCTCAATTGCTGGGATCCGACAATTCATTATAGCCGCAAGTGATTTTGAATGACTTTTTTTCCGTCAGAATGTCATTTTGTGCAGAGACAGGAACCACGGGAAACACGCGGTCATTTACATGCATATTATACACCCCCTAGGTACGAAATTAAAAGGAATATTTCACTTTTATTGTTGCACTTTAAGCATTATTAAATTTACTGCTCTTGAAAAAACTTCCGTTTAAAAAAAAAAAAAAATGCATTGATACATGTCCCCTCGGGCAGGACTCAGGTCCCTAAACACTTTTTAGGACAAAAACTAGCATAATAACCTTTAAAATTAACACTTTTGATTTCTCCCATAGACTTCTAAAGGGAGTTCGGCGGCTTTACATATTTATTATTGCATTGTGCCCTGTGCTGCGCCGGTTCATGCGCCTAATTAAGTATTCATCCAGCGTGCCAATTAAGCCGGCGCAGCGCATTGTTTTTTAGTAAATCAGCCCCATAGTGTTTTATATTTGTAAGTTGATATCTTGGAGCAACGTGTCCTACTTGGGCGGTCATTGTGTTGTACCAGTGGGACTCATGTGTATATATTTTTGCAGTCATCAATAAAGTTAACAATATAATTGATTAAACACCATTGTTGATTCTCCCCTTGATTGCAATCCTGGGACTAATCTTGTCCCAACCCCTTTCCCATTTTCAATTCATATGATGCTCCTCTCGCCTGCCCACCGCTACACCTGTGCGGCGATGGGAACTGGACCCTGCTCTACTTCTTTTCCCTCAGGCTGACCCGATGCTTCATAGTAGATGCCGTCTCTTCCAGACGCACTGTGCTGCTGTCCTCTCTCTCCTGTGTAACCGGCAGCCATTTCAATGGTCCATGGCAGCGTGTCTGGTGGTGCTGCAGGTTACTCACAGCCTTTCTGCCTCTGCCTCCAGGGGAAATGCTAGGCACGTCCACAGCTCTCTGTACTGGCTGTTCCCCTTCTACTCCTATCCGCTCATTATCCTCTTCAGCCAAGGCCAGGCATCTTCAAAGCCATTCTTCTCCACCGTTATCCCCAGCTTTCTCCAGCACTTGTCTCATTAGGGATTTCATAGCCATGAATTCTGCTCTTCAGGAGCTTGTTGCACCTTCAATGACTAGCTGGGAACTGGTGGGAATACACCTGTGAGAGGGTCTTATATATAATAAGCCCCTTTCCAGAACATTCCCCAGGGATCACATGACCATCTGGGAAATTCCCAATAGCCTTGAGGCCGTAAATCCCGCCCCCAGCCCCATTGGAAATTCTCTTAATGGGACATTGTCCCAAAATACATTAACTTGTACATAGCCTTAAATATGTTCTATATGAATTCTATTTTATTTTTTTCTGAGGGGAGGGGCAACTGCATGCCCATGCTATCAGGCTCAAAGCCTTAAGCCCTTCTGGTTTATTCTAGTTACCAATTTAAATCATGGATTGTAGTTTGCTTAATTTATGAAGATTACTTGCAATTGTATGTGTGATTTTAATTCAAAATTAACACATTGTTAACTATTTAACTTAACCAAATTCTTAACTAAAAGATTAGAATGTGAGCAAGGTGTCAACTATACTATGCAACTAATGGATGAATAATAAACTGTCCAGAATACTGTTGCATATTTGGGAACTTTGCTGACCTCCATTGATCCAGTAGCTGTACCTACTATTATTTTGATTAGGTTTTGGAAACCTTTGTAAAGCTTGGTGACTGCCACTAGGTTGTGAATTTAGCATTAGTTGAATGTAAAAGAATGAAAGATTTCTTCTCTATATCATACTGCTCTAAGTACACTCATCAGGGCTGGATTTTCACATCACCAACATAGATTGTGGCCTAGGGCTGCAGGGCTACTTATAGCATCTCCCATTCACCCATCATGTTGCTGCCAGGTACATATCCCTGTGTAAAAAAACAAATACTTCCAGATTTCCACCTTACCTACCAGAGCAATCCAAACTGGTCAGTCATTGAAAGCAAACACGGCAGGCACATCCAAACATGAAATCATCTTTAGATTATAGCATACAGCAAGCACTGCCATCGCCAGGTCACCATTTAAAGTTGTCCCTGTACAGTTTGTCAAGTTCATTTTGTTAGTGGATTAAATATAAGCAAATAACTGCAATGTTGAATATTCACACTACTCGCCAGCAGTGGCGGCTGGTGCTCCATTTTTTTGGGGGGGGCGCAAACAAAACCCCAACCAACCCCCCCCCCCCCAATGTCACTCACAGACAATGTGACCTGCATTTAGACAGAGGGATAGATTGGATAGAACAGATAAAGAGATAGATAGATAGATAGATAGATAGATAGATAGATAGATAGATAGATAGATAGATAGATAGATAGATAGATAATCAGATAGATAGATAATCAATCTATCTATCTGTCTATCTATCTATCTGATTATCTATCTATCTATCTAATTATCTGTCTGATTATCTATCTATCTATCTGACAGATAGACAGACAGATAGATAGATAGATAGATAGACAGACAGACAGACAGATAATTAGATAGATAAATAGATAGATAGATATATAGATAATCAGACAGATAGATAGACAGATAGATATATAGATAGATAGATAGATAGACAGACAGATAGATAGATATTCAATCTATCTATCTGATTATCTATATATCTTTCTTTCTATTTATCTATCTAATTATCTATCTATCTATCTATCTATCTATCTATCTATCTATCTATCTATCTAATTATCTGTCAGATAGATAGATAGATAGATAGATAGTCAGACAGCTAATTAGATAGATAGATAATCAGATAGATAGATAGATATTCAATCTATCTATCTGATTATCTATCTATCT